>NW_017306691.1:244263-267836 GCF_000935625.1 Nanorana parkeri | reverse complement strand
GGTCGGCCAAACATGCTCAGCATGTGCGGTAGACCTGAAGTGCAGAAGGAGTTCGACTCAGCCGATCCAACATCTGGATCGGCTGAGCCGAACCTCCGGCAGGCTACTCGCTGCTGTTCGGTCTATTCTCATAGATGCTGAACAGCAGTGAGTGAATAGCCGAATGCCGCAAGGTGGTTCTGCTGCCGTCAGAATAAAAAAAATAAACTCACCATAGGAATGCATAGCTAGATTCCCATTGGCTATTTCACTTTGCAATAGCCAATAGCAAACTAGCTATTGCACCCGCCCTCTGCTGCTGTCAATCACTAGAAGGGGACCTGATGGAGAACTTCAGGTCCCCTCTGCTGACAGCAGCAGTGGGCGGGTGCAATAGCTAGTTTGCTATTGGCTATTGCAAATTGAAATAGCCAATAGGAATCTAGCTAACGGCTCCAACGGCTCCAATGTCAGAAGGAAAAAAAAAAAGACAACAGACCTGGGAAAGGTTTAATCTGCTCGATCGAGCAGAGTAACCAGGGACGCTGATCTGTCTGTGCAAGTAGCCGGAGGCAGCCGTGAGATGGCGGCTGGCTCCGCCCAGCCTTCAGTAGCAGGCTGTCGGCCGGCCAATGGCCGGCCGTTCGGCCAGCTTCGGCTTTCACCTCAGCTCAGTCAAGCCGAAGCATATGCCTTCGGCTTGACTGAGCCCCTCGGCCAACTTGGGGAGCTGTACGGGCTATAGTGTATAGCCCGTACAGCAGCCCTTCGGTTCTGCTGAACCGAAGGGGTCCCGGGAGGGGATAGTAACAGCCTTTCTTTAGGAGTTCTTTTAATAGTATAAAATGTAGGCATGTACATCTGGTGTCCTTGGGGACTACAAACAAGACTGATGTTATTAATAATTATGGCTAATTACCTATAGTGAAAGTGAAGTCTTTACAAAAATAGTATAGTAGAAGAAAGTTTTTTTTTCTTTTTATTCACTTGATGTTGTTAGCATGGTTGCAGTTTTTTTAACATCTCTTTGAAATAATTCAAATTGATAGTGGCCATTTAATAATGCGGATTGCTATCTTTTTTTGGACTTTATGGTGAAGGCCAATAAACAAGGACAGCTTCTGAGTATTATATGAAACTGAAAGAGAACTGAATACAATCTAACTTGGCAGTTACTTTGAAAAGCAGCTCACGGCTTTATTTTGCTTTTCTTAAATCTTGTTAGATCATTAGATAAATCAGGTGAACCTTTTTAATGATTATAGTTGTAATTTCAGTTGCAGTTTTAATCATAATTTGGACTGAATGTATCAAAAGAGCAAACATGTACATGGTGTTTTAAACAAAATATGATAATATATATGACTACATATATAAGACTGTCACAGGTCGGCTCAGTAGATCGGGAGGTGAGCGAACACATACCGGCGTTCGCTCACCTCTCGATCCTGTCACAGCTCTCTGCTGTGACAGGGGAGAGGCCGGATTCCCCCCTCTCCGCTCGGGGGAGAGGGCGGGTACAGCTGGCTCTGCCTCTAGATAGGCAGAGCCAGCTGTCACTCACGCAGCGGGGCGGATCCCGGCATAATTGTCGGGATCCGCTTCAGCTGCAACGTCTCAGTATACCGCGAGCAGCAGCTTAGGGTGACGGGAGGACGCTAGTTTGTGTCCTCCCCTTACCCTAAGGAGAACTATTGGGAAAAGCCTTAACCCCATAGTTCTCCTTTAAGTGCACATGATTACATGTCTGTAAAAAACAGAAAAGTCACTTTTGAATTTGAATCCTCTAAGCCATTTGCCTTTGGATTCTCCAGATTTACAGATGTTACCCTTGATGGAAGTGATGTTGGAATCATTTCCTGATTCACCAATAGACAACACTCAGATATTAAAATTAAAGGCAATGGATTTATTGTTGTCTCAAATTCTCAACTGGATGTGGAGGACATTGACTGCTAAAACAATTGTCAGAAGAATTCAGACCATATGTCACTCACCAAAACCAACTGCCTGCCCATAAACGTGTTTGTTATGGGAAGCCATTATTTCTGAAAAAGGTCTCCAAATTATTCTAGACATGCTAAATGTGGCTCACTCTAGTATTGTGAGCATAAAGGCTCTTGCAAGGAACTATAAGTGGTTGCCTGGAATTGATGATGACATGGAATTGATGTTGAAGTTGTACATTTTTTGGCACGTTTGCCAATCCTCTCCTCAAAAGACAGGTGTTCGAAACATACAGAAAACAAGATGTTATTATATCTGACATCTGGGGCATCTTTTATTTCTGAAGATCTCAAAAAAATTACCAAAAATAAGCTGTGGCTATTGCTTAATGCTGACTCCAAGGTTGTGGACAGTCAGAGAGAATGGTTCAGACAGTTAAAGATGCGCTGAGAAGAATTACTGATGGGGACTGGCTGACAAGACTTGTACATTTCCTGTCAGCTTAGCATGTTACTCTGTGTCCAACAACAAATGTCAGCTTTGCTGAACCTTTTATGGGGATCTCTTAAAATATGTCTTGATCCATCTTAATCTAGATTTGACTGATGAATTGGAGAAAAAGCAACAGCAAAATTTGCATTCTTCCCTATATTCCAACCCTTTACATTAATGCACTCTACATATGGTAAGAATTATGAGGGTGGACTAAAATTGGGTCCAAATGTAATAACTGAGGTTACTGGTCCTTTTGCATATAAAGTTTAAAGTATAGATGGATAAGACTGGCATTACCATGTTGATTAGTTGTGGAGACATGCTCACCAAAATGGTGGGTCCCCTTGGACTGTTTAGAAAGGGTTTCATCTGACTTTTTACCAGATATAGACACTGGTAGTAATCCTCCTCCGTGCAACAGAGTGCTTCCTAAATGGAAGGATGATTATATCAGCTATGGGGCAAAGAGTGTTGTGTAGCAATAGAGGGAGCTCTTGTCTTTGAGTTATAATGTTGTGTTGGGCTTTCGTATGTTTGTTTATTTCCTGTCTGTCTGTCTCTCTTGTTCTCCCTACTGTGCTGTAATGTTTATGTTGGAAAGCCTGGAACAGAAGGCAATTTCCAGTATTTGATGACCCAAAGCGATCATTACTGAGAACCTGACAGTATCATCACCTGTTCTATAAAGAAAAGAGAAAAAATGCTAAATTAAAGATTTTCCAACATGTGCCTTAAGGCACTTAAGACAACCAGGAGCTATGTTGACTTATGACAGGTATGTGCATGGGCACTTCAATGTTCGGAGGGTCACCTTTTGAAACAGATTCACGAAAAATGTGTCCACAGTTTTACAATGACTCACAATGCAACACAACACAGAGCCAGTTGAGTAAGGCTCTTATGGCAATTGACAGCTTTTTCTCTTTTTCAGCATTTTATGCTACTGGGATTATTATTAGACCTCTAATAGAGATCTACTGAATTCACTATGAACAAGTGAATTACATTTCTGCAATTTCTTTAAATTCAGATACTTCTCCTTCTGCCATTTGCATAACTTTCTTCAATATCATCTGCCAACAAGTGCAAATAAACTGTAGGTTTGCCAAGCTGAAATCCTGGAAGTTGAATCCCCAGTAGTTTCTCCTCACTCGCTCTAAGAAAGGGAATGTAGACTAGAAGGAGGCTGGAAGGTGGGTGTAGACAGGACACTGGTCTTATGTCTTATCAGGGAGAAAACACAGACACATCACTAACACATCTCATTCCTACTCTCTGGCATAGTCCCCTGTCATGTATGTTTCAGACAAGCACAAAAAAGGTTTTTGTAGCATAATTTAGTTTGTTTTCTCCATTGGTCCACCTCATAGTAACGCTGACAGTTATTCCTTTATTTACACTCCTCTGATTGAAATTGTGACAGCATTTGCTCCATGTCTGTGCTGTTTATTTCCATTCTGCTTATACACACTTCTTTATGCAGAAGATGACTGGATCCTGCACAGACCACCTGGATTTTGCTTCACTGTCGAAGTCAGGGATTTGATGACTGTGATACATACGTTCCATAGTGGTTTGAGGGTTAAACATAAAGCAGTGACATCAGCCAGTGATAGGAGCCAGATGGGAGCAGTTTGGGAAGGGGGGCAGGTTTGGAAGGGGAGAAAGAGGGCAGGTTTGGAGAGGGAGAGTGGGAGAGTATTTTGGACTGCTTCTCATTTGGGCTGGGATTGCAGGGGATTGGATTTCCCTCTTTCAGTCCTGAGCTGCTAACTTCAATCTCAGCAGCTGGACCTCTCACCATCTCTTTTCCCATCAGCCCTAAGAGACGAGGAGAAACCTCTGCCTGGCAGAGCATAACAGGAGCCCTGCCTGAAGAACATGACTGGCACACACGTGTGAAGCTGACAAGTTACCTTCTATCTCTTCTTCAGCTCAGGGGTATGCAATGAGGGGAAACTGTGCATTTTGCAAAAAGCCTAAAAATACGGCGAAAGGCGTAAAAACGTTTAGCTATTTTATTTTAGTATTAATACTAAGTATGGGTGTTGCACATATTTCAAGAACAGCTTATTGACCTTTACTTATTACAATATATATTAATACAAAGAGGGAACTACACTGCCTTTTACTGCAAATATGTACTAAGACAGATAGCATGCAGGGTGACAAAGTGAGATGCAGTGTGTAGCATTGTATATAAAGGGTAGACAGTGAAGTAATGTAATATGGGGCACTGCAGGATAAGAGAGAGTAATGAAGTGATGTGTTCTTACTAACACATAATTAAAGTCATAATGCAGGATTATAGAGGCAATATACGCAGGCTTGCATGGTGGGATGCAGAGTAATTCAGTTCAGAAAGGCAGTGTTAACTCATAACAGTGAGCATTAGAGATATAGAAGATAGACACAGCATAAGGCAGATTGCTTTTATACTATGCAGCAGTAAAGAATGTACAGTAATATAAAATCATAGTATAAGGCACATTGCTTTTTTTTTCATACCGAGCAGTAATAAAGAATCTAACATAAATTAGTACTTTGTGATTAAGATAAAATGCATGATAGACACTGAACTTGATTTTTAAAGACTTGAGCAAAGTTTGAGCTGTTGCTGATAGCCGTGTACTAGATAACCTGTTTCACTTGAAAGTGAAGTGTGAATGGTTGTCTGGGGAAACTGCTTAAATTATGCTGTTGTTTCATTTCCATTGATCCAAATAAACCCCTATGTGTTAATGATTAACAGGCATACCGCTGGAGACTTGTGCAGTTATGTGTATACTGTGGGTCCCCCAATGCCTTTCTAGTGTGGGTGTGTCCGGGTAACTAGGAATGGGGTCACGCTATTGCATGATAGTAAAATGCAATCTCCCTTTATGGTGCTGGTGTTATCTTGTTCACTGATCTGCTGCTTTTTGTCTGATCACGCCAATTCACTGTTGCCTCTTTGTCCGTGCTGTAATGTTATGCTGCTTTTGGTGACGTTTTATATTCCAATTTATTCTACATGGCTTCAAGTGAAGATTTTTCTGTCAAGCTAGAATCACTTTTTCCACAGCAATTCTGATACTGGTTTATAATTACTATTATGTAATGCCTGTGCTGATTTTCCACATTTGTGTTTTAAGTCATTTATATGCATATTAATGTGTGTGTTTTTGTATACGCACTGTAAGTGGCCATGTCCATTTTGGGTATGCTAGGCATTTAAGCTTGTGTAATAAGTACTATACTGAACTCTGTTAGTCACTTGTATCCTGGATTTAGGAGCTGTTACAGCAATAGCCCACTTGGTCCCATAGAAGTAGTTTGTGGCTGTCCAATTGATGCTGTCAGCAAATGGAGAGACATACATTGCCTCCGGAATGTAATAATAATATTACACATAATATTGGATTTCAATTTAGGAAACAGAGAGAGTGTAGGATCCCTAATGATTTACATCTTTTAGTAGAGTTGACATTATTGAAACCAAAGGGATTGCATGTCAGCAGGATTAGATTTAGGGAGCTATACAAACCACCTTAGAAAGAGAGGATTATATGGATGGTCATAAACTTATGATAACTGCCTGGAAAGTATGATTCCCTACAGGAAATACCCCTTCATCATAATGCCAGGACACAGGTGTAATGAAAAGTCAGTTGCAAGTTATATATTTTTCAAATGTGTGTGGAGCCGGGCAGACTGAACCACCCACACACTCTAATCTCACTGCTTTCTACATCGCTAGAATAATTCTTCAATGACCATTGGATATAATTAATGGCAGACATTTTTATCGGCTGTTATTTACTCATATGTTCATGTACTTTTCATACAATGATCTTGATTTAGTAATTACTTTTTATAGGCTATCTAACACCCAAAGGGCTCATATACATGGGCATTTGTCACATGCATTTTTTTCTGCATTTTGTAGTTGTGCTTACAAACATTTGAGCACTTTGTGCTAACCTGTGTCTACCTTTAGTGACAACTTGCACATCCCTAATTTAACCGAACATTAATTCAGGTTTGTGTGATCTATAAAAACAATTCAACAATTCTGTAATCCAGATAGTTGTGATTCATAAGCAGTAATCAATAATTTCAATAATGTAAGTAACTATAATAGAAGAAGCATGCAGTCAGTTAGGACTTAGTGAAGTCAGAAATACTAATATTTGTTTTAGACCAGCATTGAATCCATTAGATAAGCATGAGATCCAAGCAACTAGAACTTCCAGTGGTAGTCACCATATCTCTCAGTCCAGTTTTCACTTATTTGACCTTTTTAGTGCCCTGAATTACCATCTTACTTTACACAAGGCTTGTATAACCAATACTTAATTTACTTAATAGTCAATTTCTACTTACAATGAAAATATTGTTGGGTGGTATATACTGTATAAACCTCTTTTGAGGTTTCACACACTGCACATAACCATTTACTACCACAGTTAAGCAACACAAGTATATAAAGTACCCAAAATGTTTTGGATAGAGTAGGGAATGGTAAAAACCTATGGTAAAAACCCATTTATTTTTACTGTCTGTATCCCATTGGGAGAATTTCCCTTCACTTCCTGCTCAAAGACACAACAGAAATCTAGAAGAAATCTCTCCAAATTAAGGGGAAATCCTAACACAGTTTGTCACCAGAAAAGGTGTCCCCATTGGAAAATTTCCCTCACCTATAACATTTTGGATTTCCCATGGCTTTCTTTCCCAGTGCCATCGGTGAGATGAAGCCCAGCATTAATGTAAATAGAAATACAGACAACAGATAGCAGATTGTGACACCATTTGCTAGATAAAGATATTGCATTCATACGGTATGAATGCTGAGCAAAAGCAATGGAATCAGCACATATGATATATAAATCATATGGCTGATGTGATTAAGTAATTGTGGTGTGCATAGATGGAATTCAAACAGCAATCGTTATGGGCTGGTTTTCCGTACAGTTTTCCATTGCAGAAAATCCTTAGCACTGGTAAAAAAAACAGCAGTTATATTTCAAAAATCGCGCCTATCGTACTAGCATCATCAACCAAGTCTGCATTTGCTCAAGTCTGTTTGGCAAAAAGACCACACCCATAGTAGTACATTTGCCCTGGTAATATCATATGGGTCTTGGAACACACAAAATGACAGTGGTAGAAACTAATGGCACCGATTACCTGGTTGAATCATGGACCATTAATATTTTATTATGAATTAACAATTAATACAAACAAATTAATAAAATTAATTATTATTGTGATAAAATAAAAATGAATAAAAAAGAATAAAGCAGTTAATAGTACTACATACAAATATGATAATCCTTATTCAGGTTGCTTAAGATTTGTAGTGCTCTTGCAAGGGGCTTCGAAAAAACTTTCAGTGATTTTATAAAACACTAACAATCCTAACACAGTGGCAAAACAAACCTATCACAGCTGACTGATGCAGACAGGAAAGGTAACTAGATACCTGTTTTCTTAAAGCAGAACTCCAAACTAAAGTCTTTTTTTAATTTAGTTATGACTACAGTAGAGTGGGGGCTGGAACCAGTGTCAGGTTTATGGTTTATATTGCTGTCTTTGTCCCACATTGGGAAGATTTCCTCTCACTTCCTGTTCCAGTGACACAAGAGTAAGTATGGAAATATTGCAAATAAATGCAAAGAAAGTATTTGGAAGGGCCAACTTTTATCAACTCTAATAACAAGACTACTTTTATTGCTGTCTGTTCACCTTGGAGAGCTTGAGCTCATTTTATATTTCTGTGATATGACAGAAAGTGATAGGAAATGCCCAGGAGGGTTAGAAGGGTTAAATAGTGCTGAACATGTTTTCATACCCTTTAAGTAATACCCTGTAAGGATAGTGGTTGGAGCCAAGCAAATCATGACACTTTTCCCCAGTTGCCAACTTTTCATCTAAAACTGCTAGATTATACACCTGGACTAACTAGCCTAGTATATAAATAATATTGAACAGCTTGCCTACAGCTGTATCAGGTTCGACAACCTTTATCTGTGCAATATTTGGATTGGACACCATTAATTCTAATCTACAGATTAGATTTTAGGCAGAGGGCTATGGTGCCCTACTGAGAGTTAGTAATATTGCCTGTCCCTGCATAAATTCTATTATTGATAAAGGTCAGTGCATCCACAAAACTGCAAGATGCATGCCTTGCCAAGCTGTAATTGTACATGGCATCATTTTAATACTGTATAGAAAATTTCGCTTCAAAACAGGTTAAATGAATGCAGCAGAATAATGGGTCTCAATGTATCTTAAACCAACACCTGCTTATTTAGGACAGATAATAGAAGAGTCAGCAACATAACTAGTTCTTTTAAATATGCAGAAATACAAGATCTTTATAAAAACTGTATATATGTCAGCAGCATAGAAGTAGTTGTTAATCTGTAGAAAGTTACATAGTTACATAGTATTTGAGGTTGAATAAAGACACAGGTCCATCACGTTGAACCTTTGTATGTCTGTGTGTGATTGTGCGTGTACCACATATTGTTCATATTATCTTTCCCAGTGGGGTTAATGCAGTTCCCTTTCCTTTTTGGAGTGGCTGACGCAGGGAATGCAGTAGCTTTCCATAAATGGAGAGTTTTCAGGAGCAGTGAAATGCTGGCAAAAGATACAGACAGAGCAGCCCTGTATCCTAGACACCTCTGATAACTCCTTAGTTGCCAGAACAGTGCACAGCAAATACATGAGTACAGTAGCCAATACTACTTTAAAGCCCATAGAATTAAGTTCAGGCAAATTGATCCTCTTTAAAAAAAAAAAGGGGTTGAGTTATGGAGATGGTCGCTTGGCCATATCAAGTGATTTGTGGAGTTATCCCATTGTCCTAATAACTAGATGGATTTTTCAGTGTATCTGATTAAGGCTTTTCTATCATTGCCATCACTACTTGGCACTTAGAAAACTGTACAAATGTATTGGCAGCTCACGCAATGTATGTGATCTCAAGGCTTCAGGAGCCCAGATGATTTGCGCAATACTCCACTTAGGTCATCCCTGGGCTTCTATGCAGCACTAGCATCTGTTAATCTGCAAGATGTGTAAATGTAAGTGTATCTTTATCCCACCAGAGGACAGTACAACCTATGCTCTAACACAGGGGTAGGCAACCTTGACACTCCAGCTGTTGTGGAACTACAAGTCCCATGAGGCTTTGCAAGGCTTAACACTTCCAGATGGGAAATAGCAGAGCAAACAGATAAGGTGTATTTTAAGAATTTGTTCTAAGAAATATGCAGTTTCCAACATACTGAAAGAGGTTTTTGCATTTATACAGAAGTGGACTTCGTGGTTTTACCCCTCTGTAGGAGTAGAAACTCTGGGATTAAAGCTGAACTCTGGGGGCAAATTAAAATCTACTCTTCTAGTGGGACTCCCCTAGCTTTGCAAGGGTTAAATGCTCATTATTTTAATTATTTATTTTTTGTCTAGGGTACCAATCAATAGCAGCTTTAGTTACCTTATCCCTTGCTCCCCTGGCAGTCAGCGCATTCTTCTTCCCTCTGACGCTCTGGGATGAGGGCTAGCCCTTGGCCCCCTCATTTACAATGCAACACTGCTGGTCCTGCATTGTATGTGATGTCAGAGTGCGACCAATGGAAAGTGCGCCATAGAGAAGAGGCTAAGAGGGACTGGTCACACAGAGAGGAGGAGCCTGTGAGAGCCATGGATAAGGTAAGTAAAACTGCACTTAAAGGTACCTTAAACAAAATGACCATTTAATCCTTGTAGTGCCTGGGGAGCAAGAGTAGCTTTGAATTTGCAGCTTTAAATTACTTAGTTCAATGGCAGTTATGATTGCTGGCTTGTTGACTTATGCATATGCAACTATAAGCATTAGTGCTAAAAATACACCAGTGATAAAGTATCACCGATGTACAGTTAATAGATGTCAAAACTGCTAAAAGTGTCCACAGAGGCACTATCCCTAATCAACTGTATCCATCATCACAAGCAAAAAAAAGAAAAATCAACATACTCGCAGGGTGAGGGTCTGCCTCCATGTTGTCATATGGAAGAGTCAAAATGATTTTTCAACCTTTGTAAATATGATAGTACTCTTTAAAGTACTCTGTAAAGCCAAATTACTTTTTGATAGAATGTAGAATAGTTGCCACTTCTGGCAGGTTTTGCTGCCAGCTGTGCCCCCTTTGGGGAGATTTAACCTCATTATGTGTTCTGGTGACCATTGTCATATTCCCAACTTACTGAGATGGGATTGAGGGCCACTTTATAGCACTAAGTATACTACTCAATAATATGACTGGTAACGCCTTTTTTTTCACCGCAACCTTTCCTTTATACTTATTTTTTTTTAAACACAAAATGCAATAATTTAATGGTTGGATGAAAGATTTAAAGTATAACTAAAAGCAAACTTTTTTAAAGATTTGGATAGAGAGAACAACTGTCCTGATCACCAATGTCACCAGGAATGAAAGTGAGGCTAAATCCAAAACAGAAATAGAGAATCAATCTTCCAGAGAGGACAACTATTACCATGACAAGTGTCTAACAGGAGATTTTGCTCATATTGGAAAGATATCCTCTCACTTCTTATGTAGTATACAGGACAGGAAGTCAAGGCAAATAATAACTATTTTTTTTTAGACGTCTATACATGAGAAGTAAAAGAGGGATAACTGAGGAAGGAGAGACAGATTGATTTACCGTATTTTTTGCTCCATAAGAATCACTTTTTTCCCCCCAAAAGGGGTGCAAAAATGTCTGTGCATCTTTTGGAGCGAATCCCTATTGCCAGACGCCCGGGACATGTAGTTTCGGGCGCCAGGCAAGTATTTTTTTTGTACATTCGGCCCTGCTCCGGACAAGCAGAGCTAAATGTACAGTGGGAGCCGCTGCTCGTTTAAAACAAGTGATCTAATCAGATCACTTGTATCAAATCGAGCGTCAATCGTGTCCGGGGCCCCCCCATCGTGGTTTTCGGGGTCCCCCGCTCCTCTGGGGGACCCGTGACCACGGTATAGGAGCTCACCATAGAGCCTGTAGAGCAGACGTGCGTTCTTCGTCTGCTCTGTGTGATCACTGAGACTGTGGTGCTGTAATCACAGCGCCACCCTACCCTCCCTGCGTCCTATGGTCAGGTGTGTCTAATGGAGAGCAAAATACGGTAGTTCTGAAAGAAGGACAGTCCCTTGAAATGAGTGATGCTTAAGAGCTTTAATAAAGATGAGAGAAAAACAAAACTTCAGTTGTCCCTGGAAGAGGAATAGAGGAGAAATGTACTAATTGTTTTGGTGACAACTGTCTAAGAAGGGATTTCCCTTACTGAGCCTGAATGGGCAAAGTGACAGGATTTCTTAAATGAAGCTGGCCATCTGTGTACATGGGAGTTTAAACCTTTTCCTTGGACTGGACTGTCATTCCAGAAATAGTTTCAGCTCTAGATGTAAAGAATGTGTGATCAGATCAGGAGAAAAAGATAAAGGGTTTATATTTGTACCAAACTTTCTACTATGAGATTTATTCTGTGACTTTTTGACTCAAAGCCCACTTGAAAGCATGACTATGTGCCAATTTCTGCTTTAAGAAAGTTGTTTTTGCATAGCTGTGAAAGCAGGATTAATCCCAAAAGGTTACAAATCTTTCCATGACCCCCTCACAAGCATTTTTTTTTTGGTGTTATCATCATAGTCAAATGATACGAGGAGACTCCCAGTGGGTCCTTTACACATGTTGATAGAAGGTAAAGGCATGCTCTGCGTATCACTCACAAATATGGTACTTCTTGCCCCTCCTGCTTTCCATCACACACAGCTGTGTATGGGACACTGCTTGTGTAACATGTCCATCAAAGGAGAGAGGACAAAACCAGACCACCAGGAGTTTGTTTAATGGAAAGCCTCCCCAGCTACTTAGTTCTTCCCTGTAATCAGCAGAAAACATTAAATACAGAGCACTGGCAATCAACATTTATGCTGTTATATGACATACAGACAAGCAGTTTACAGAATAAATCGGTAAAACTGGTAAACCTGTCTACATTGTATATGGGGTACTGTTCTAGGTTACTGTGGTAGCCCCAACTATGGTCACTAAGGAGCTGATTTATGAAAACCTAAAAAAAGAAATTTAGAACAATGGTAGAGCTATTGTCCATAACATCCAATCACGGTTCTTTCTTCATTTTCCCAAAGGAATAATTATAAAACTGATTATTTGCTGGGGGTAAAAGCTGCCAACTGATATTACACTATTGTGGACTTTGCTTTGTTCATCCTACAAAACGTGTACATTTATTCTGTGCAAATGGGGGCAAAAGCTATAAGTATATTTTCTTTCCAGGTTGAATGTAATTAATTCATAAAATTAGCATTATGGCCACTACTTATTTCTAGGGATGCACCAACATTTCAGCCAGAAATGGTACTAGGGGCAAAATGCTGACAGTAGCATAACGGCCAAAAATGCAGAAATGAGTGTTTGTAAATAACTGAGGACATAGTGTGCTTACTGTGTCCCCAGTTATGAATAAAAAGGAAGTGCTATACATCACTTCCTGTTCATTGTTGATTGTGGACATATTAACTCATACTATTTCCACAGTTTTTGAATGAACAGAAGCACTCAGTATTGAGGCTTCCTATTTATTCATAACGGGCTGCAGAAAATTAGATTTAGGACTGTGTCCTCAGTCTCCTTTTCTATTTTAAAAGGGAAATATCAGGGGTCTGATAGGGGCCTAATATTTCCCCAAAGCCCCTAACAGTAAATATAAAATAATATTAATAACAATAATAATAATAAAAATTAAAAAATAATTTAAAATATTTGAAAAAGGTTGACAACATTTTTATTTTCGGTTTCGGTCACAAAATGTATTTTCGTTGTATCCCTACTTATTTCTTAAGGTCCTCCCCTCCATCTAGTGGCCATAAAGTAGCATTTTCACTATATTACATTTGACCTGGAAAGAAAATATACTAATAACATGTGATTTGGCCTATTCGCACAGAATTAATGTATATGGCAGTTTTGCAGGATGAATGGCTCTACAAAATTATACATACACCTCTTCAAGTATATGTAAACCTAACATTGATTGTTTAGTATGTTTAGCATCATCACTCACTGTTTAAGGTTGTCTTGCAAATCATTTTGTTTGTGGCAAAGTTTCTTACCTGGAAATCCTGCCAGTAACCCCACTTCCTGCTTTAGACTGACAATTCTAAGCTGTTGCCTTGCAATTAACAGAAGACATTGTCAGCCTGCTGTGCACACTTCTTCAGTTAAAGTAGAATTAAAGTCTTTTTTGGGACATATATCTACTGCTAGTAAGCCGTAGATATTTGCCCCAACATTAATAAAAAAATAAATACAAAATTGGCAAATACCAACTAACTTACCTGTGTCAGCGGCGCTCGCTCACGCTGCAGAAGTCACGGCTCCCAAATGCTGTGATTTTCTGTACTTTTTAAAAGCAACGACTTTGTTCTTTTTTGGAGGCTGCTGAAAGAGGTAAATGTGAGCTTAAGTTTGGATATACACAGTGCAAACAGACACATGGGCCACTAATTGACTATAGGGACAATTTATCAAATCTGGAGCAGTTGCCCACCAATCAGTTTCTCTTTTCAGCTTTTTCACTTTGAAACTAAAAGATAGAAGCTGATTGGTTACCATAGGAAACTTCTCCAGATTCTGTCAGCTCCAGTTTTGATACATTCCCTTCAGTGTACTTTGATTGTATACGGTTGGTAAATAAGCTTTGATGTAACAACCCAAAGCAGTTATTACTTAGAAGCCCCATCTTTGGAATGTAAAATTCTGCCCACCTCTACCTACAAATAAAGTTTTGCTTTTAAAATTGTTCTATCTTATATTACAATCTATCTTTACACATCAATATTAACATAAGATAAATGTAACTTGAAACTCTAACAAAACTAGACCCCTCTCAAAATGTATGTCCTCTTAATCCTTTAGGTTGATGCATTTGAAAGCATTTGGAGTGTATATACCCTGTAAATATTTCTTTCTATTTTTATACAGGATTTTTCTCACAACCCCCAATGGCTATAGTTGGGTGGTCCCCAATGTAAATTAAAGAGAAGTTTAGAAATATCTAACTTTTAATCCCACTAATGTATTGAATTAACATCCCAAGCAGCTGAAAGGTTACATGAACAGCTGTCCCATACCAATGTTTGCCTAAAGGATTGAGACTGATGACATAACTTGGTATGGTGGAGTGCTTCAACCAAACAAAAGTTTAAAAAATGTTTTTGTTGTGAACACAGAGCTATGTAGCTGGATTATTATTGTTTGATTGTGCAATATTTTTGCTTCGGCAAACTGGGGAATTTGATATTTCATCAAAAACATATCCTTTATAACTATACAATTTCATTTTTGCTAATCAGAAAAATAAGTGTTAAAGAGGTTAGGGGTTAGAGCACCTTCAACCATTATCAGGTTTATAATTTTTTGCTATTTGTGTCTCCACTGAGTAGAAACACCATCACTAGTAGTCATGGTGACCATTTTCTCCAAGACAAAAGTGATGAAGTACTCAACATTTAGAATGTGTCTCCTGAAGATGAAGAGTGGAAGTACCCATCATCCAGGGAGAACACCTGTTCCAATTACAAATGTCAGATGTAGGATTCTGACTTACTTCCTGTCATGTCTCTGGGACAGAAAGTAACAGCTAATGTCCCCAATGGGGGTACAGACAGCTTTAAAACCCATTAGACGTTTTAACCCTTCCAAACTGTATCCAAACTTAATAAACTTTTGCCTGGTATTTAACTTAAAATCATGTTTCTGATTTATAAATATAAAATGTTATACTATAAAATAAGTAACGCTAACCATGCGGATAATATTTTTTTCAAAAATTTTAATAATTAGCAATATTGTACCAGTGGTACAATATACTATTGGTACCAGGTTATACCTCTGGTGCTTTTTCAATTCCCAATTCAATTATAACAGTAAGCTGGCATAGCAACTGCAGTTTATCAACTTGCTTCTCTGTTGTACGCTTGAATTTAAAGTGGATCTTTACTCCAAGTATGGTCCCCTTATTTATTGCAGGCCCCTCCCCATTCTGCAACTGCTGCACAAATGTAAAACATCGGCTGAAATCCGCACATCGGCTGAAATCAGCCGTACATCGGCTTGCTTCGCGTGGCTTCGGGTCGGCCGAACATGCTCAGCATGTCCGGCCGACCCAAAGTGCAGGAGGAGTTCGACTCAGCCGATCCAACATCTGGATCAGCTGAGCCAAACCTGCGGCAGGCTTCTCACTGCTGTTCGGGCTATTCTTATAGATGCCGAACAGCAGTGAGTGAATAGCCGAATGCCGCTGAGCGGCATTCGGCTCGGCTGTTCTGCTCGGTCCCTCAGAAGGACCGAGCAGAACAGAAAAAGAGTGAAAAAAGTAAAAAAAAGTAAATAGAAAACGATTGTGCGGAGCTAGCAGTGACAGCTAGCTCCGCCCAATAGTTTCCTATTGTCCGGCGGCTCTGCTGCTGTAAAAAAAAAACGAAAAAAATTCCCCCATTGAAAAGCATTGGGACATTACTATTGGCTAATTCAATTTGCAATAGCCAATAGTAAACTAGCATTGTACCCGCCCTCTGCTGATGGACCTGATGGGGAACTGCAGCAGAGGGCGGGTACAATGCTTGTTTACTATTGGCTATTGCAAATTGAAATAGCCAATAGTAATGTCCCAATGCTTTTCAATGGGAAAACATTTTTTTTTTTCTATTCTGACATCGCTCGTGTCAGAATAAAGAAAAAAAAAAGACACAGCGGTGTTTCTCTCCTTGGCGGCCGGGAGCAGGAGACTCCCGGGCCGCCAGGGAGAGTTAGCTGTTTGGAGATCAGTGTCCCTGGTTAGCAGGTAACCAGGGACGGTGATCTCTCTGAAAGTGACCGCAGCCAGCCGTAAGATCACGGCTGGCTCCGCCCTGCTGTCAGAAGCAGGCTGTCGGCCGGCCAATGGCAGGCCGCTCGGCCAGCTTTGGCTTTCAGCACGGCATGCATATGCGTTCGGCTCCGCTGAGCCACTCGGCCATAATCGGGAGCGGTACGGGCTATTGTGAATAGCCCGTACAGCACCCCTTCGGTTCTACTGAACCGAAGGGGTCCAGGGCCGAAGCTAGCCGAAGGATCGGCCGAAGCTACGGCCAGATCCTTTGGCAGCTTCGTGAATAAACCCTCTAGGGTTGCCTGCATATACTGTACCTGCAGCAGCTTCCTAGTCCATGCTGTAATGGCTAAATGTTTGGCTGCTCTGACAGACAAAACTTCAGCTGAAGCTTCTTCACGCCTTCCTGCCTTGTGCACATTTCTATTGGCTAATGAGGCTGCCCATCATAGTGATAGGCCAATATGAATGTGTATGTGGAAGGCTCCTGTAGGTCTGTGGTCAACCATCTAGGCGCCTAGATTTTATACCGGCACTGCAGCAGTTTGTCTTTTCCCTATGACAGAGTTTCTATAGAAGATGCAAATATTAAAGTGCAGCTCAGAAATGGTTAAAATAATTTAATTCTGCTCTTATGGAAAAAAAAACTTTTATTATTTGCTGAGATTCTAGGATGAAAATGTGTCCAAAAGGAGCAATTGGGAGAGCTGAGATCTGAAGCCAGCTGAATAATAATAATAAAAAGCAGCTGTGCAAGAATAGCAGACCTTCTCCCAGCCATGGAGAAAAGATGGTCCTACAGCCCAGACCCATACTGACACATGTGCAATGAATCAGTCGTACTGTGGAACAGCTGGCTCCAGTCAGTACATCCCCCTGTCCCTTTGAATTTGACATTCTTCTGATCTTCTCATCTGCTTAGCACATTGCATTCTCATCCTTGAGTTGATGCACTGCATTTAAAATGGAGTAGAAAGAATGAACTCTGCACCTACAGAACAATGAGAACATATGGCTGTGATTTTAGGATCAAAAACGGTATTGCCGGGAAAATAGCAAGGTCCATAGTGCCAGTGTTGTTGTGTCTATCGCCTAAATTGTCATTTTTCATTGTTAGCTATACGCCCAGAATCTAGCACTTTCTATTATTCAAATATGATATAATTTATCTGGGGTTGTAGTTCATGTATGGGTGGCAGATTGCTTTTTGAATTGAAGCAAACATACATTATAGCCATATAGATTCATGACTATAGCTGTTACTGTTGAACATTACAAAAAAGTATTTTCAATGGGTATAAAGGTGAAGTTGGTTTTACCTAACCAATGAGATGAGTTTCAGATGTTATCACAACTATACACAGTTCACTCAACTCAGAAATACAGTGGTACCTCGGTTCATGAATTGAACCGAGGTACCCCTCGGTTCAATTCATGAACCGAGTGGTACCAACCAATTCGGTTCAAACAATTCCGTTCGCGAACAGGAAGTTCAGCAAAATTTTGCTTCTGTTCATGAACTCCGCTTCGGGTGATGAACACAACCGCAACCATTTTCCCTGCTCTGACACATGGTCATGGCTTCCTCTAGCCGAGATCACTGTCTGATCACAGTTTTATTCGGTTCACGACCAAATCGGTTCGCCACCAGAATCGAGGAACGAATTAAGTTCGTGAACCGAGGTACCACTGTATCAAAATATGACAAACCTGTCGCAAATTGGGTCCACTCAAATGGAGAATATGATGGAATAATGTTTAACCAGTGGGCACTTTCTGTGATAGACAAATTCAACCTCTGTCCCTTTTTGTAGGGAAAATTCACACCTTTGTGGTTTAGGTGTGGTGTATTGTGTGTGTGCTGGAGTTTACAAGCATTTTAGCTGCATTTTAAATGTCTTACTATTTTAACTCTAGGTCACGTGTGTTTTAATGAACTACTTGAAAGATGCTCCAAGCAGGATTTTTTTTAACACATCACACCTAAAATGCTCTGGTGTGAACGGGCCCCTAATCCCAATCCTTTCTAATTGGATGGCCTCAAATGTTAATAGGTAACCCTGTGATTTCGGAGGAGTGGGGCAAATTTTGAAAAGTTACGTTTTGTGCGTTATTTTAGCAGCCTATATCTATGGATCTAACAATCACTAGACATGTACATTTTATTAACAGCACACCATGTTGATGAATTTTTGGCCTTGGCTTATCAGAGTTTTATGCATACAATAGACTTTCTGCCAAAACAATTAACTTTGCTTCTAGTGGATGATGATGAAGTAGTCTGAGTGTAAATTAATTCTGCTTTTGTATCTTCACTCAGTTTTATATCATCACTCATATTCAGAACCACATATGCAATGTGGATAAATATTCCCCAGTGAATATTTTTTGGTTTCAAATGCAGTCACTGGAAGATAAAGTACTGCTGCACATTGCTTTTGGCCCATAGAAGTAAATTGAATCTGGCTCAGACAACATCCTGCTAATATGTAGTGCTAAAACTGCAGGGAATGGATTAGGAAAGAACCCAGCAAAGATAGATCATAATTTAATTTCACAGTTAAAAAAAAGGAATGCAACGTGTACATTATTATATTTTTATATCAATTGCCTTTTTAGCTAAAGTGTATGGCATATTGTTTTATTAACCGTAGATAGAGTGGAGAAGAATTAGACCTCTTTCATTATTGTCAGTGTACCCTCTCTGTGTCGCCTGACTGAATATCAATACAATTCAAGACAAGATGGTAAGGAGTGCCCTGCCCGTGAGGGCTTACAATCTAAAAGGGAGGGGCAAGTGATACTTGAGGAGGTAGCTGTGTGGGGGTGAACTGTTTGAGAATGTGATGGTTCAGTGGTTAGGTTAAGGTGGGATAGGCTTACCTGAAGAGATTAGTTTTTAGGGATCGTCTAAAGGCAGTCAGAGTGGGAGATAGATGGACAGGTTGGGATATAGAGTTCTAGAGGATGGGAGAGACTCTAGAGAAGTCCTGGAGGCGAGCATTGGAGAATGACGGAGCTGGAAAGAAGGAGGTCTTTGGAAGAGCGGAGGGAATGGTTAGGGTGATATTTTGAGACAAGGTTTGAGATATGTTCAGGGGCATAGTTGTGGATAGCCTTGTAAGTGGTTGTTAATATTTTGAATTTTATCCTTTGGACGAATGGAAGCCAGTGCAGGGATTGGCAGAGGGGGGTTGCAGACACTGAGTGGTTCGTTAGGAAGATGAGTCTAGCAGCTGCAACTGCACATATCGCACAACTGCACAAACTAAAAAAAGTTTTGGCTGGAGTTGGGCTTTTATGAGTTAAGTGAGATACCATGGCTTGTAAGACAGCAGCATGTAACAAAGGTTCTGCTTGTACACATCTGTCATTTCTACTGTATAAATATTTTAGCTTCTGCCTAAATATTGTAAATTAACTGTTGATTATGGAAAGTAGGAGAACTTAGTCATTGTTTATGCACAAAGCAATTCTAAGGAGCACTGTAGCCAGAAGAATAATGACCTGCCTGTATTGCTTCTCACTTACAAATAACTTTGATTGCACGGCATTAATTTCTAATTGATGTCCCCACAACTACTTAGATCCTATCGCAGCCCGCATATTTACTGATCATTGGAAGGATTATAAGATTTCAAAAACACACACACAGAAAGGTCTTATATCTAACCTACTAGTCTGATGTCAGATTTAGTACTTGACCACAAAGCATACACCTCTCTACATCCAACTAACTCATTGCCAAAGCTCGGAGGCTCCTAAAACTGAACTCTTGGCAAATGTAAAAGGCACAAGTTAATGCCCCTCTGTATTCATTATCACATCATTAAATCTATCTTGCTTTTGGCAAGCAGCGTAATTACCTGAATTTGACTTGGAATCAGCCTCTTGCAGTCCCAGTGCAGCAGAGCTCAGGGCAGGAGAGGGAAAGTGAGAAACAGTATAAGGAGCCAATAAGTTGTGCTGGAGTGCAAGGAACATTCTGATAGAAGGAGAGAACAGAGATGAGCTCATCACTATATTTCTTCACCTTCACTGTCTAGTCACAGGCTTGGGGCATGTCCATGACGTCCTGGGCTCAGATGAAGTGGGCTAAATTATGCTTTGGGTCCTTCAACCTCGAAGACTGAGAGGACATCTAATGGAATGTGAAAAGCAGTACAGCTGAGGCTAGCTCTGAATTGAAGGTAAATATTGCAGCAAAGGTTGCATATGACGTTATCTTTTACTAGGATATTTTTTAATTTTGACTAGAGTATTCATTTGACATAATAAGCTTCAAAAGGCTGACATTTGGATTTGATTTATTAAATTGTTACAGTTTCAAACGATGCCAGCATTTGAAATCTAATGTAAAAATATGTGTTCTTCATAAATCTTTTTTTTTTTTTTAAAGAAAACAAAAGTAGATTTTAAGTGTCTACAGTCAAACATTCCATATGCAATAAATTTCAAATATAAATTCCATTTTTCTTGCCACTTTCATACTTTCTTTATAAGGACATTCCTGGGCACACAGTGAACATGTGCAATTGATGACACATACCAGCCATTAATTTTTCTTTCCAGTCCCTGTAAATTAGATGTCCATTTTGAAAAGAGTGTTCTATTGGCCCTATACTATGAAGGCATTTCTAATTTGAGAAGTGTGAATGGTTTGTGTCGGCATGACTGGGCTGAGGTAATGTCACTGTCTGGCACAGGGATCAGGAACAAGGTGAAGTGACCGCATAAAGACGTGGCACTTGTGGAAGGGTAGATTTACTACTGCTTTTTTTTTTTTTTTTACTGTAAAATTCTGTTAACATTCATGTCAGAGACACCAAGAATAATCAACTGTGTTGGATTAAATTCAGATTGAACTGTAAACCCAGGCTATTAACTCTGCCCTACGCCAAAATTAAAACATGGCTGAAATTATTTAAGCAAGTTGGCTACTAATCTAGCCACTTAGGGGTGTTGCATGTGGTTTAAACTGGATAGATTGGAGAAGGGTTGGAAATGAAGCCTGTGCCCTTTGCTGGGAATGATTTCCCTTAATTTTTGTTCCAGGGTCGTTGGTCACTGAAAATGGCCAGCAGGGATACAGAAAGCAAAGAAAAAGCATTTTCAACCTAGAACTATTGTCAGGCTTTTACTGTTGTATATAATTCAACTGGGGAGATTCCCGCTCAGGTCCTGTCCCGAGTAAAATGCAGCAGGACTGGATTACCAATAAGCAAAATAAGCATGTGCTTAGGGCACCAACGGAAGGGGGCACCACAGAGTTTTCCCCAAGCTCTCATTCCTTTACCCTTTTGTTCTAAGGTAACCAATCTCACCTTCCCCTCTACATTCATCTATATTCACCGAGATCCAGCTGCCACAGCTTACCCCATTTATTTTACCTGCACCACAGGTCCTCTCTCTCCTGGTTGCACAGGTGCATTACCACCCCATAGACTTCTCCTAGATGGGAGACAAAGTTAGTCGAGCCTCACAGACTTCAAACCTTTTTTTCACTTTCAACACTCACTGTGTCTTGATGACGACAAAAAAAAACCTAACAGAGCAATGAACGCTACCCCATCAAAAGCTAAAAGGTGCAGGAAGCTGGGTTTTTTAAATTTCATTTGAGCCGCTCGGCCACGATCGGGAGCTGTTCTACTGAACCGAAGGGGTCCGGGGGCCGAAGCTAGCCGAAGGATCGGCTGAAGCTACGGCCAGATCCTTCGGCAGATTCGTGAATAGACCCCCTAGAGTTGCCTGCATATACTGTACCTGCAGCAGCTTCCTAGTCCATGCTGTAATGGCTAAATGTTTGGCTGCTCTGACAGACAAAACTTCAGCTGAAGCTTGTTCACGCCTTCCTGCCTCCTGCACATTTCTATTGGCCAATGAGGCTGCCCATCATAGTGATAGGCCAATAGGAATGTGTATGTGGAAGGCTCCTGTAGGTCTGTGGTCAACCATCTAGGCGTCTAGAATTTATACCGGCACTGCAGCAGTTTTGTCTTTTCCCTAATGAACCGAAGGGGTCCTGGGGCCGAAACCAGCCGAAGGATCGGCCGAAGCTACGGCCAGATCCTACGGCAGCTTCGTGAATAGACCCCATAGTGTGAAGCTGCTACTGCAGCTTACTATACCTGGAAATAAGCATACATTGTATATGATATTATGTGCATGTGTTGTGATATTGTGCTGGCAGTAGTTCTCTTATAATAAGTTCAAATACAATGTTTAATTCCTGGGACATAATGGACTAGGTGTGCATGGGTTCACATATTGTGGCACATTGTATTCTCATACAGTGATAGGTGATGTGCTGTTACCTATAGTAACAGCATTGTTGTAACATTGTGAAAAATGCTGGCCAGTTCCATATCCTGGCATAGTGATGTATACTACCCGTTCCATCTTCTGATACCCCCAATAATGGTGACACTGCCATATTTCATTTTAACATCATTTCTACCAGTGACTGCACTAAACAATTCTAGTTATCTTTTAAAGGGAATCTGTAATGGTATGTAATGGCCAATTTTAATTTAGCGGTTGAAATTGACTCTTTTTTTCCCCAACATTTACAATCTTTGTTTAACATCGAGCATGTAATACATGACAAGCATGATGCAGAGCACTATGGATTAGCCAAAAAGACGGCACAGCAGAACAGTGTGCTTCTGAGCTACCTCAGTCTAAATGAAACCTCATCTGTTTCGATATAAGTCAATGCACTGATGACTCATTGAGTTCTATAAATATCATACTTCTTTCAGTACAGCTGAAAAGGATACAGTGCTAACAAAGTAAAAAAATGTCTAGAGTTCTACTTGCTGGCTGGATAAAGACTACATAATATTAATATGCAATATTTCAGATCTGCCTGGCTAAAAAAGAAAGATATCTCAAAAATGTTAATATCATAGTTTTAATTTCAAATAAAAAAACAAAAAACAGAAAAAATATGTAGAAAATCACTATACATTCCCTCCCTTAAGAGATCTAAAACAACAACAGAAAGGTGTAACACAACAAAACAGAAATAACTAACACAATAAAACTGAAAGGTCTAACATTTATCAACCAGACTAAATGCTTAATTGTAATAAATAGCCAACGACAAAAATTGACATTTACAACTTGAGAATTGGCAATTGAAAAACGCTTCCCATTCTTTCTATGTATTACATACCCAAATATAAAGCACAAGAGGTTTGTAATTATAAACACTTAA
>NW_017306691.1:239784-244101 GCF_000935625.1 Nanorana parkeri | reverse complement strand
AAAGGTGTTTAATTAAAAAACCCTAAGGGGGGGGGGGGGGGGTTCTGCCCCAGAGATAGGCTTTAAATATAGTATTTAGCATATTCACTTTTTGTCACACACCTTATATACTTCTACCTATTTATACGCCCACCTGTGTTGCTGAATGTGACTAACTACTACTAAGTAGACATGTGCGATGTTCCGAAACGAAATTCGGACGAAATTCCTGAAATTCGGAGATTCGGATGTATCTGAATAACAGCTAAAACGAATGCAAACAAATCCAAATTCCCGATTTCTGAAATTTCGTCCGAATTTCGTTTGCGGTAGTCCGGTCAAACTTTCCTTTTTGGGCGAATTTTCATTTTTTAGCGGTAGTCCAGTCGAATTTCGTTTTTGGATGACATTTCGTTGCAGCAAAATGACTATAGGAAAAAAACCAAAATCAAATTATTTTTTTTTAGTTTGCAGAAGATGAAAAAAAAAAAGAGTGAGGTTCCCCCCCAATTCATACCAGACCCTTTAGGTCTGGTAGGAATGTTAGGAGGGACCCCTCAAGTTAAAACACAAAAAAAAGTGCGTGGGGTTCCCCCCAAAATCCCTACCAGACCCTTTAGGTCTGGTGGGAATTTTAAGGGGGAACCTGGCCCCAAAAAATGATCTCTGCTTCATCAGCTTCTTTTGGGGTCCCCAGGTGACATTAGGGGTCCTGGAGACCCCTAATGTCTCCATAAAGAGGACCTGTCAGTGTGCCTTTGCTATTATATAGGGGGATAACAATCCCCCTATGTAATAGCAATAACAATAAGTGTAAAAAAAAAAAATATAAATAAAAAAAGTTTTAAAAAAATAAGTCACATATAAAAAAAGTTTAAACACAGCGGACTTCAACTGGTTAATATGTACCATGTTGAGTTCAGGGAGTGGGGCTGTAGACATGCATATGTTTAAGCATGTGTTGGATATTAACATAGCCTGCAAAGATGTACAGCTGCTTTCTGAACTGACAGGCTGTTTCATGCCTACCTACAGAGACAATATATGGCTAAACTAGGTCCAAGACAGGTCAGAAATTGATGTCAGTAATGAATTCTATGCAGGAGCCACCAACTTCACTCCGTGGGGTTGATGAATAACAGCAGTTTTATGTGTATATAATTTCTGTTTAGCAATAGAGAATAGTCATATGTATTAGGGACAGATGGTTGATATTAGGTTTTTCAAGAAAATGTTTTCTTCCCAGCAGACACATTATGGTATGTGTATTATATGTAGGGAAAAAAATGATTCTTTGCTTGTAGTTTAATTTACTCTTCAGAATACATGTGTAGTCAATGTCTAATCTATTGTGATTCATGTCATTTTAAACCTATAACAAATCTCAAAATGGTTATAAAAGGCTAAGAAAAGTCAATGGAAGCTGTACCCTGCTTTTGTAAATTACACATAACAAACTAGTCAGTACACACAATGCAATCCTGGCCACCAAATAACTCTCCCTCATTGACAAAAAAGATACTACAGAATATATATATATATATATATATATACATACATATATATAATACAATAAATATATATAGAAACTGTATATATGTGTATATATACAGTATATATACACACACAGTACCTAGACTACCCTGATATAACTTTGTGGAACATTTAGGTAACTTAGAGCTACAGCTGTAGCTCTAATTCACCTATATTTTTAGATGAATGATACTTTAGTAGCTCATCGACCAAATACATAGTGCAGTAGCCAATACCACCAGTCAAAACCCATTGCTTTACTGACCCTACTATAGTATGGCAAAATGTAATTGTTCTTTTTATTTGGGTTACTGCACTTTGTACATAGTAATTTATCATCACACTGCTTTAGTACATATTCCTGCATCGACTTGAAGTGGTAGAGGTTTCATTGACTAATAATGACAAAAATTATACAAATATGTAAGATATATGAAATTATATATGTCATATGACAATGCTCAATTCACAAAAGTTTAACACGAGGCTAAAGTTCTTTATTTCCACCAATGTGACTGTAATATTCAAATCTTTCAAATCTTACTGAACTCAGCTAAAAATAACTGTCATATTTTTGAAAATAAGGACCCTTATATTTGTGTATTTGCATTGCTTAATATTTGTCGGCTAGAGTGACCACTATTGCTGTTCCTAACAAAATGAGGAAAGTAAATGATAACTGCTAAGAAAAATCAGAGACTAAAATAAATTCAACATGTTTTCTTTTTCAGTTTGATCATCTGGTGCTTATTACCCATACATGGTCAAGATGAGGGAGCATGGCCTACTGCCGCTGGTGGCCCTTTTATGCCTAATGCTCTCAGGGATACATAGGCTGGATGCACAGCAACAGGAAGGTAGGTGTTAAATTAAACTGAGAGGCACAAACATTTATTAAGGTAGGTATACAGAGTCTGACTTACTAAAAGAAATATTCTCACTTTTTAATCATTTATTTTGAACATATAGAGGAAACCTGTACTGAGAGAGTTATGTGAGTTGCCACTGCAGACCACACTTTTTGAATATGCCAGTTATTTGCCCGGCATGCTGATCCAGCTGCTTCAGCGCTTTCTAAATTGATGTTCCAAAATAAGGAAGGCAAAGGAGGAGTCTTAACTTTTTTGCTGCATATTTGGGCTCAGCAATGACTGAAAAGATTATGGTAACATTCAGAAAACACCATATTTGTCTTAGCAGACATTTCCTTTAATACTGTAGGGGAAATTTCTGATTCTCAAATGTGCACCTATACTTTTTTTTTCAGTTTTGGATAGAATGGGGAAAGGTTATAACCCTTGTCAGGTTTGGCTGCCCCCCAGGGCTCTGTAAGAGAGATTTCTCCTTGCTTCCTGCTCTGGGGACAAGGTTTAACCAGGCAGGAAGTAAAAGAATCTATTTAATGGAGCCTCTGACATCTGTAGATAGATGGATAGATGCACACAAAGCCACACAAGGCCATCACTATAATGAGGCAGCCTGGAGCTCTGCTGCACAATGTTTGCAGTGTGCCTGCTGCCTCCTTTTCAGCCAGAGCATCCCAGGTTGCTAAAAGCCAAGTGGGGAGATGTGTAAGGGCCATACACATCTCCCTACCCAACTCTTAGCAGAGCCTGGGATGCTCTGGCCGGTCTCCTGCCCAGCTCTGGGCAACCAGTAATTTCAATGGTAGCCAGGAGCTGAGCAGGACACTATGGCTAGCATCCCGCCCAGCTCCTGGCAACCTGTGATGTCAGTAAGCTGGACAGGAAACCACATTTGTGCATTTCATAGCTTGGTGTTACCTCCTTAAACCCTTCTGTCTTAGACGCAAGCCCATGCATATCTTATGGTAAATATGTGTATACACATGCCTTAAGTAATGGCATTTGGAATACACTTTTAACATTAAAATATAACAATTGTATACTTTTTTGTACTTGTACAATTAACCACAATTGTAAATATTTGACATAGAACTTGCAGTAGCCTATCCGGTTTAAGCTGCATTTACTGTTAGACAAGGTAAGTCAAGTATTTTGTTCTTACCAAACTGTGTTTATGGGATAGAAATGTAATGTGCAGCAGCTAGACATAATACATTTCTGAGATGGCATTGCTAACGTTTACAGCGTTCATAAGGGTTTTCATTTTTTGGACACCCCTTTCTATGTATAAAACATTTAATTCAGCTGCTCTGCAGCTTACCTAATGTTTCCAGAGTACAGAGGATTCTAAAAATGACATAATTTCAGCTGCACAGTTTCAAGGGAAATCCTCAGGCAGCCTCACTTGTCACCACCCATCTGACTTCATTCACACACACATTAGTTTGGGAACACGCCACCTTAAAAGCCCAGCAGGTTAGATTTACCGATTTCAAGGCTGTGCGGTGCGGGATGCAGCATGTACTGGTCATGTGACCCCCCCCAATGAGTATTTAATTCCATGATGCAGATTCACTGTAAATTAACTTTCACACCCAATGCCATGGCAATTACTTAATTCATTGGACAAAGTACATGACGTCCATTTGACAAGAAAATTCAAATGCCGAGTTTGGTGCGAAGTTTGTAACTTTTTTGGTGTACACTTGCCCCACATCCCATCAGAGGATATCAAGCCTTAGCTTTCAATAACAGATTACATGTTTCTGATTATAGTATGTCAGAAATATGCTCATTGTGTGAAGCACTGGCTTATGCTAATGTTAAGATAAAGGCTGAATTTCTAACAGTTACCTCAGAACAGAGCTATGTAATGGGTATTGTGTATTTTTATTGCCCGTAATAACCTTAATACCAACATAATGTGTATCTATATATA
>NW_017306691.1:145706-238999 GCF_000935625.1 Nanorana parkeri | reverse complement strand
TATATATATATAATATTTTTTAATGTGGAGGTCTGTGTGAAACTTCAGCCATTGGATGTTTTTTTCATGTTGACTGTTTATATTACACAGTGATGACTTTGCATCTATGTCCAATGACCATCCAGAAAGACTGTAAAATTTATACATAAATCTCTTTCAGTTTTTTACTACAGTTATTGTTAACAAACATGTAAAAACAGTAGCCATGCAAGTTTACTGGAGTTTTGTACTCAATGTAAAATCCAGACACAGCTGCCTCCGTTAATGTGTATTTGCATGTTATACAAATTTTTTACATTGCTTGACTATAACTGTAGCATGGTTGATGTGGTAGAGGTTATATAGCACCTAGGGGGTGGCCTACAGTTGATTTTGGCCTAGTGTCCACTCTATATGATGGTGGCACTAAATAACCCATGGTGATATGTTGTCCCTGTGTCAATGAATAATAGATAGATAGATAGATAGATAGATAGATAGATAGATAGATAGATAAAAAGATTCAAATATTTTGTTACATATTAGGTCATAGATGATCAGTTTTCTGTATGGAAATCTAGATGGCATAGTAACTACCTCAGCCCACTGATTACAGCTGAAATAATTATTGATAGCATACAGTAGGAGAAGTTCTCTAAGCTGGAGCAGACAGAATCTTGAGCAGTTGTGCATAGTAACCAATCAGCTTCTATCTTCAGTTTGTTCAGTTAAGTGTTTAAAATGAAAGATAAAAGCTGATTGGTTGCAATACACAGCTGATCCAGGATTTGTCTTTTCCTGTTTTAGTCAATTTCCTAAGCTCCCATTGACACCTAGGCATTTTGTTGCCCAAAGCTAAGCGCAGGAAAACACTCACGACAAGGAATCCCATTAATTTCTATGGCCCCTGTTCACACCTGAGCATTTTGTCGCAAGCAGAAAAACGGCAGTTACTGGAAAAAGTACATAAGCTACTTGGCATATTACAGCACTTTTGATCCTATAGTCTTCAGTGTGAAACTTTGTGTAACAAAATGCACAAAAAAGCTTGAAATGCGTAATTAGCAGGAACTTCCCATTGAAGTATATGGGACCAAACAATGCTGAGGTGTGAGCAGGGGCCATAGAAATTAATGGGATTCCTTGTCTTAAGTGTTTTGTCACAATTAGCTTTATGTAACAAAATGTCTACGTGTGAATGTAGGATTACAAAGGCCTTTTCATAAAGCCTGTTAGGTTATTTGTCTCGGCTTTAGCAACAGCATTATTGGTTTGTATAAGAAAATAAATATGAAAAAAATCTGGAGTCTTGGAATAAATCTGGTCATCACTGGTATTGTTGTTAATGCCTTAACAAGATTCTGCATTATTTGTTTGAATAATTGTTTACCAGGTCTTCCAAAAAAATAGTGTGACTGATATAGACCTCTTAAGCTAAACACATTGAGACATTACAGACCATGGAAAGATCAGGTAAAATATAAACTTGCATTTACATATAGTGTAGGCAGCTGATAGAATACCACGTATATTGTACGCAGCAGAATGTGGTTGAGCAATATAAGCATAAACATACACCTCTAAGGAGACAATCACCAATTAGATATTGCTTGCATTTGTAGGTGTATTAGTGCAATGCAGTTGCCTATTGTTCCTTCTTCTAAAGTACAATTAGGTGTCAGTACTGTTTGGACCTTAGAGGAATGGGTAGACCCCGGAAAGCTTATGCTGAAAATTTAACTTCATGCAGCTAAAAAAAGTTTAATTTACAGTATTTATCTGTGTTGCTTCAATCACCCAATACAGCCAGAAAATTGTATGCAATTAGATTTCAGTTCTCTTTAAATGAAAAATGTTCAGTATATATAGGGTAAAAAACAAAATGACTTTGATTATAGCCCAGTGTTATCATATCCATTGTGGACAATAGTCTCTATAATTATGACCCAAAGGACATGAATATCATAAAAACCAAAAACCTCTCATAGGTAGTGTATCCTATACGATTTCAAAATTACATGACAACTGTAATGCTGGCTATCAACATCTGATTAAATTCATGCACCATCCAGCTTACAATATCTGTTGGCTCAGCTATGGCCTTAAACAGTAAAGCCCACATCATTCAAGTGGTCATGTTTAGGCAAATGTTGGAGGAGGGGAAACAATAGTGATCTGATAAGGATTTCTTTTCAATGGCTTCCTTCTCCAAGAAGGGTTGTATTGGAGGGAGTTTCACAGACATTATACCACTGTCAATAATGTCTGTGGCCTCATTAAGTAAAAACAATGCAAGTAAAAACATAAACATTTGCTCTGTGCAGACACTGGGCACTTCTGTTACCTTTACGACCTGACCACAGTACGTGGGCTACAGTTCTAATGTACATTAAACATAATCAGATCTAACAGTAAAAGAAAGTTGCAAGTTATTGATTTGATGTGGCAGAACCTAATGGTCAGTCATGTGATATCTGTAGATCTACAGTTCCTTTGTCATATCCTCGAAGGTGTAGCATTCTGTCACACAGTCTTAGACATTAAAGAGGTCTCTTCATTCTCACATTTACTTATTTTGTTTATTATTAGGAGTCTGGTAACTCCTATCCAACAAGAATGCAGAACGCTGATATTAAATGTTGCTATCATGTAATGAAACTGAGATACTATGTAGTGGGTGCTCAGGACACTCTACAAGCATTCCAGTTCCTGACGTAAACTGCTGGTGACACTTGTATATGTTGACTTGATAATTTTTACCAAAATAATAACTGTTGAATAATGTTGACTCTTTTTGGACATTAGTGTCATAGAAGCAAAACTGCAATCAGAAAATTATATTCAATCCATTAAATTAATTAAACTTTAATAAATATTTGATGTAACAGCCATTATTTTGAGCAGTAAAACCTAAAAATAAGTCACATGGCTAAAAATAATAATCTATGTGATAAATAACATATGCATCATGGCTCAGAGAAGTGAGCTTATTTCAAAAGAAGCTATATGATTAAAGCAGTAGCTTGACATGTCAGTGGCTAAATATGTTTGCTGGATAAATATGGCTATGCCTAATAGTTATTCAAATTCCAAATATGGGCATACCTGGTACCTTCTAGGTCTAAGGTCCGGTGTGGTGGACAGAGTGGGCCCAAATAATCCCATGATGTTATATGGTTTGATGCAGGCTAATATCAGTTCTATGAAAAGATGTCTTGCTGAACTCCTTACCGGATAAGTTCCCATGCAAAAATGCAGGTGGGTGCTTGTAATGACCACTGTTGGCGCAGTGAGATACAATACAAATTTCAAGAAATGTCACCAGCACGCCAAAATATCCAGTGCAATCAGCAAACGTCCAAATATTGCCAAGCACGTGCTAGTCACTTGATTGGCTGGGGACATTTCTTGAAATTAATATCAGTTCTAAACTGCAGGGAGCTCTAAAGAGTACTGGTCACTTATTGGACACATGTGATCATTGTTCATATAATGCTGTCAGCCAATATGTTACAAAATAAGATATGTGTATAATGTAATATCGGTGTCAGGATATTAGAGTACACGCAGTTTTCCAGGAGCTGAAAATGCACTTGTAAATGTCCCTTGCTTTCACTGCATCATGTTTCTTAGTTTGTTGGAGAGAAACATGTATTCACTTTTGTACATCTGCATGTTTTCACTGCACCTAAGTTAACAGTCTTACCTTGTGCGTTTCTTTCTTTTCTCTCCTACATTTCTGTTTGTTATTTTGGTACTTATCCCTATCTTTTACCTAACCCACCACACAACAATACTATTGCATAATTAACACCAGACTCGGCTGACCTGGTTTTCCTCATTGATGGCTCAAACAATGTTGGACGCACGGGTTTCAATGCCATCCGTGACTTCTTGGCGAATTATGTGGAGAGACGATTGGAGGTGGGAAGGAGTCGGATACAAATAGGAGTGGTGCAGTATAGTGATGATGTCAAAATAGAATTTACCTTGGATGAACATACTACCAAACAAGAGCTGATAAATGCCCTGAAGAGATTACAGTATGTTGGAGGAGAAGAGGCAAATATGGGGGCTGCTGTTGAGTATGTGGTGGAGCAGCTATTTACTTCAGCTGCTGGAAGCCGAAGAGAGGAAGGAGTCCCTCAATCACTAATGATCATCACTGGTGGGCCGTCAAGTGATGAGTTGAGAGATGCTGCCAATTCTTTAAGACTTAACAGTGTCATCACATTTGGCGTTGGTGCGGAAAGAGCAGACAACAATGAATTGCAGCAAATTGCAACCGATGAGTCCTTTGTGTTTACCGTGCCCCAGTTCCAGGTTTTGGGTCAACTGGAAAGCCAAATTGTTCCATACATTGCTGGAGTAGCCCAAAGGACAATTGTTTTACAGCCTCCAACTGTTATAACAGAAGGTAGGTAGGATCTATACACTCATGTTGGTGAGTTCAGATTGAATTCTAGGATAAGATATATAGGAGGCTTAAGGATTAAGATCACCTGTTCTACCATTTTGAAATATCTAAGCTATAATTCAGGATATACATTATGATCACAGGAAAAGCTTGATATGCAACCATACCGTAAAATAAACATTGTCTCTCACACTGAAGGGAAGAAAAAGAACAGGTAATGCCAAAAGCATTTAAAAAGGTGTTTACTTTTATTTTCTTACGTTTAAATGCTATGGGCAAAAGTTGTGCTTTTTCTCTCCTCTTTTTTCATATACCATGTACAGCTGGCTTTCTGTACATTTTTTCTCTAAAATAATATTTTTTAGAAAAATGTCAATAATTATTATAAACATTTAAAAATAGCAGTAAAGAATATAGAACTCCACACAAACTCTGTTCAGCCAATTAAAATGGACCTGGGAAAAATGTGACTGCTATGCTGACATGCCCCTATTGCCTTCATCTTCCATTTCACACCAAGCCCTTCTTGTTCCCGTTTTCTATAATTGGTGAGATTTTGGGAAAACATTTTGTAGCTAGAAGAGCTCATAGGTGAGTAAAATCCACATGACAGACATACCCTACCTTCCCAAATTGTTTGATTTGTGTGGAGTTCCCATTTTAATTACAGCTTTTCAGTAAACTTAAAATGTATTGGAGCATGTATGCATTTTTGTAGATTTACTTACTTATATCTTTGCCTTGCAGTTACTGAAGTCAACAAGAGGGACATAATGTTCCTGATTGATGGTTCCAGTGATCTTGGAGGGCCAAGTTTTTCTGCCATCCGTGAATTAATTATAAAGATAGTCAACAGGTTGGAAATTGGTTCTGATCTTGTTCAAGTAGGATTGGCCCAGTACGGCAGAGATGTAAAACCAGAATTCTACCTGAACAGCTTTGGTGCCAAAAAGGAGGTCCTTGCGCATTTGAAAAAGATGAAGATTTTGAATACCACACCATTAAATACCGGTGCTGCTCTGAGCTATGTCCAGAAAAATTTCCTTATTGCATCTGCAGGAAGCCGTGTGGATGAAGGAATCCCACAGCTTATTGTACTCATCACTGGTGGACAATCAAGAGATGACATTGTCCAGCCATCACTGGCTCTCAAGCGGGCGGGAATCCTGACCTTTGCAATAGGATCCAAGAATGCAGATGAAGCTGAGCTTCAAGAAATTGCTTTTGATTCTACATTGGTTTTTCAGCCTGCAGAATTCAAACAAGTTCCTCTACAAGTTATACTTCCTCAGGTGCTGACTCCTCTGAAAACCTTAACAGCAAGTGTTTCTGAACGAACAACTGAAGGTAACACATTCAATTCATATCTGTATTTTATAGTTGCACTTTTGAACTAGAGGCCTACAATATGGTTACTTCTGTGTTGTGTATTGCAGAGCTTCTTTAATGTTCTGTGGTACCCTGTGCAAACTTTTTGTAAGGCAATGGGTATGGTGTATAAAAGGCAATGCAAAGGCAAAGCAATGCAAAGGCAATGGGGTGTAAAAGAACAGTAACTATCAAAGCTTTCCATTTTAACGTGAAGCAGTTTGAGTCAAGTGGACTTAATGCTGCAGCTTCTGATCTGCATATGCACAATGTCAATCAGAAGCTCTACCCTGTAATGGAGGAGAAAGTTGTTGCAGAGTCTATTGTTTAGCCTCCTCATTTTGTAAAAAGTTCCTGGATGGAGAGTGAACACGGAGGTTAAGGGAGCAGTTGTACCAACAGAAAGCACTAGCGGCTTACCAGAAATAGGCCCACTGCATTCTATATAATGTCTTTTAATAAATAACTAAATGAAAGGAAAAGCCATATTTTGCATTGGCTTTAGCAGCTGTTATATGAAGCCAGGCAGAGGGTAATGACATGCTGCCTGGCTTCCTGATTGCCTGGGAAGCTGGCTCCATGCTAGCGAAAGTACTGGTATCGGTACTCGTACTTGACAACGAAAAAATGGTATTGGTGCATCCCTTCCTTATACCCTGTCTAATTGTTACCATTCTAAAATATAGATAATGTCATAGTCTTAGTCATAGTCATGTATAATTTGAAAGTTTTGAGACCTGAGTCCTATCTATGGCAGCGCTCTCCCGGCTATGATCCAAAACGGCGAAGGAAGTTTATTTTGGGGTAGTGGGGTATGCAGGGGGGTGTGCAACTTTAGTTTCAGTGTGGACCGGGGTGTCCAACTTGAGAGACAGAACAGACAAAACAAATGGCGGAGTCTAAAGTGCTACTACCCTTTGGGAACGGGGAGGGGGGGGGAGGTAGTTGATGGAGGTTTTCTGTCACGTCAGATGCTCCGTTCGATGTTAATGACGAGAGGGAGACAGAGGTAACACATGAGGCGTAAGTGATGGTGCCAGAGAAAAAGAGAGTGTAGTAACTCACCATGAGGTTCACATGGGTGTGCCGTCATCGACGTCCGGGTCTCTGTGGTGGGGGCTTGATCCTGTGGATTCCTCTGGGTTTGATCGAAGGTAACCGGCCGACATCACCACCTCACAGAGAAGGACACCAACCAGCGCCCCCCTTCCATCCTCGGACCTGACGGGACCTCTCCGGCACCAACGGACGCCATCACCACCTCATCAGTGGCCCTCCAGCAAACCGACGGAGCCAGCACACACTTCGATCAAACCCAGAGGAATCCACAGGATCAAGCCCCCACCACAGAGACCCGGACGTCGATAACGGCACACCCATGTGAACATCATGGTGAGTTACTACACTCTCTTTTTCTCTGGCACCATCACTTATGCCTCATGTGTTACCTCTGTCTCCCTCTCGTCATTAACATCAAACGGAGCATCTGACGTGACAGAAAACCTCCATCAACTACCTCCCCCCCCCTCCCCGTTCCCAAAGGGTAGTAGCGCTTTAGACTCCGCCATTTGTTTTGTCTGTTATGTATAATTTGAAGTTTGAAATGTAATGTACCTAATAGAATTTCATTGCAAAGTTGCTGATACTGCAGACTTAACGTTACCCATTTATACCCATTTATACACAAATGCGAAATCTGGCATTTGATTTTCAGAGAGGCAGATCATATTTTTAGGATTAGATTGTGAGGTAACTCCAGAATGAACCTGAAACATACAGCATTAAGTCCTTTTTACTTACTTTACTCTTCCTAATGTATTTTCTTTCCCTCTTTCATTTCCTTCTGTTCTAAGACTACATTGTGGTTGCTCTTATTATGACTTCCATCTAGATAGAGATGTTTAGTGTCTATTTTATTATACTATATAAGTGTAAAATGCACTCTGCAGACTATATTGGGCTCCCTGACTAGTATACATTCCATTATGAAACACTTCTTTGAATACATATTGTTGTATTATTTATTTTGTATTGATTTGAAAAAAAAAAAAGACCTATTCATTCATAAGACATTCCTGAGCGATCTGACAAATGAGGTGCTTCACTGGTGGTGTGGATGTTAGCAGAGATGTCCTTACTCTCACTGTCTACGAAGAGCTTCATTATCTCCTATAAACCAAGTGAACAAGAGTGACGCATACAAATAACTGATGAATGTCATGTATTTTAATGGAGTTTGATGGTCACCTTGGTTAGATTCACCCAGAGCTAAAAATGTAATGTTGGGTGGATTGCTAGAAAATAACTAATTGCCCAAGTATAACCTACTTTATATTAAAGGAGAACTATGAGGTGAGTGAAAATCACTCAACCTCATAGTTTGAGCTGACGTGTGACCATTAAACTTCACACGTCGGCTCAATAAATTGTGAAGTGAGCGAACGCATACTGTCGCTCGCTCACTTCTCGATCATGTCCCTGCAGACAGCCATGACTGACAGTCACGGCTCCCTGCAGGGATTCCCCCCCGCCCCGCTCCGATCCTCCAGCGCTGACTGAAGGAATGGACGGGGAAGCGGGCGAGTACAGCTGGCTCTGCCTCCAGATAGGCAGAGCCAGCTGTCACTCACGCAGCTGGGTGGATCTCGACAGTAATGTCGGGATCCGTCCCGGCTGTGGTGGTCTCAATATACCGCGAGCCGTAGCTCGCAATATACTGAGCTTTGGGAGGACGCTACTTTATGTCCTCCCGTGACCCTTAAGAGAACTATGGGGAAAAACACTTACCCCATAGTTCTCTTTTAATTTATCAATATTCTGATTACCAGCATTTAGCTAGAAATTTTTTTTGTCTTCAGTTGTGTTCAATGGGGCAAAAGAGTAGATCGTGCCCTTAACATATCCCTTTGGGATGGAAAACATTAAACCAGTATAATTCAAGGCCATACCCTCAAATTGATAAGCTCCAGCCACACTTTACAGAAACCACATCTGTTCTTGCTTTCTGTCCTAAAAAATAAGAACGGCTGAGTGATGTGTGTTCATAGATTATGATTTTACAAGCAGGGCTACGAAGATTGCCTTGAGCATTTATTTTGGCCTTTAAACTGACCATGTGTGGATATAAATATGGGAGCTGCCATTGCTGACTTTGTATGAAGCCTTGGAGCTGTCATCCAGGTCTTTGCTTCACTACCTAAAAATCACTACATACATGCAGGTGTTCAGGCTACACTTGCTGAATACTTGCTCTCGGTAAATCACTTTGTAGCAAGGCCAGGTCTGGTATGAAAGACCTGTAATTTGCACCTTTAAAAACAAGTCAGCAAATAAGCTGCCATATTTCTTTCTTCCTTCCTGGGCTCACTTGGTTTCACCAAATTTTCAATTTTTGGTGCGGTTAAGATTATTTTCAATTTACATTCTTTTCAACAGTATATATTACTAGGATCATCCCAAATCAGCACAGATATATGATATCCTGTTGATGTTGACATTGTTTAACATAAAGGGCAAATAGACAGTTCACTTTGCATTGGGAAATTCCCTTTTCAAGGAAATTTTCTCTTAGCTTAGTGAATGTGGTGAACATTCACTTTACTTAAAATACTCAATCATGTGCAAGGAAAATAAAAACAGTATTTTTCCTTGCACATGATTGAATAATAAACGTCAGTAGAGCTTCACTAAGTTGAGGGAAAAACAAACTCTTGCAAAGTGGAAATCCCCCTGCAAACTGAACAGCCTATTTACCTTTAGTAAATCAACCCTTGAGAATACCTGTAAGAATATAAAAAAATATACAGTAGATGGAAGATATTGTCTAAGACTAACTATGCTCAAATGCTCTTGTTTCATTGTCATTCCTTTCTTTGGCTTGCCCTATAAGCATTATTAAGAGTTATGTGTCTACATTATGTAAACACATGCATTTAATGATCTTGCTAAGCTGAATTTGCTGTGATGTCATGTTCATTGTTTTCTGTATCCTCCATCCACCGATTTGCAGTTCTAACCCAAAGAGACATCGTCTTCCTAGTGGATGGTTCTGTCAACGTTGGAAGTGCCAACTTTCCATTAGTCAGAGACTTTCTCATCGATGTCATTAACAACCTTGGTATCAGCAGTGAAGGCACTCGAATTGGCTTGGCCCAGTTTAGTGACACCCCCAAAACTGAATTCTATCTAAACGCCCTGACCTCAAAATCTGATCTCCTGAACCGTTTGGGGCAGATAAGAACACAGGGGGGTAATCTCTTAAACATTGGCTCAGCACTTCGATTTGTTCTCCGCAATCATTTCACAAGAAGTGCTGGCAGCAGAATAGAGGAAAACATTCCACAGATTCTCGTGGTACTTGTGGCTGGGAAGTCCTCAGACAATATTAAGGATGCTGCAAATGACCTCATGAGATCAAAGGTTTTGACCTTTTGTATCGGGGTTGGAGATGCTGATAAAGAAGAGTTGGAAAACATTGCATTTAACCCCCAACTGATTTATGAGATGGATGATTTCAGGGCCTTGCCTGGCCTCAGAGAGCAAATCTTAGCACCTCTTACAACCTTCGTTAGAGGAGAAGTTACAGAGGTTACAGTAACGGAAGGTAATTTTTAAAATTTTCTCTGGTCTTATATGTTTAGTCATCTAAAATGTGCTTAAAGACCACTTAAGGATTTATTGTCCGGAGAACTGAGAAAATGTGTAATTTTTTGTTTGTTGTCAAGATTACTAGATTACTTGTAGATAACTTTTAAGATTAATTTGCTGATGTGGACGGTATATGAGCAAAGTGAAAGTTGCCTAAAATTATTTTATACCATCACCCCTTTACTCTTTCACTAATAAATATGATTGAAATACATACGAAACAATACAGCTGTGGTATGCATCAAAGGTTTGCAAAAAAAGGTAATGCCGTATGGGTCTCAGATTCAATAGTTATCTATTTTCTGGAAAAAGTCTCTCATTGAAGCATTCCAATATATATGACTAAGATATGAATAGTATAATTTGAATTTTGAATCGAGATAAAATGAGCTTGAGATGAAGGCCTGTTGGCACATAACAGTGCATTTGGATACATGTTCTGGTTTATTGTAAACATTGGCAAATTTGAGAGTATGAAAATTTAAAGATGGTTTTAGTGTGATTGGGCAGTTGATGAGTTTGTGATGGCGCCATCCAGCATGTCAGCATGTCCACGAACCAGCTAAATATTAATTCACAATTCTGGTACATTTAAATCTTCTTAACCATTGAACAAGTGTGTATATGTGAGGCACTTAGATTGATAATAAACTGTTGGTTAATGAATTCTAATTTTTAAATAATATTTTTTTTCAATTAACTCACTTAAATTTTTTTTTTTAATTCTTTTATTATCGGAATTCGTACACAGTACACGTAATACAAGTATGAGTACATAGAATCACGTCACAAAGCTGTGAGCATAGTGCATATGGAAGACACCAGAAACTTGTGTGTCCTCATAAAGCATGAAACCAATATCTGATACTAACAACATACATAGATAACAATAGGAGTATGAAATATACTATGTCACTTAACTGTATTGCTTATATAGGTTAAACGCAATTCTGGAGTGATAACTCCACAGTAGTTATGAACTATTTGTTCATAACATATCAAACAGTCATCGTAAAATAAGTGCAAAATAGAGAAAAATAGAAGCAAGCAGAAATAGAGAAATAAGATTAGCAAGTAGCAAGACTAGGATGCTAAGGAGTGGGGATAGGGGAAAGGGAGATGCCTGGAGCATCGTCCGTATCCCTCGGCAGGACAGGCCCCATTGTGCTAGATCGCAGGAGTCGGTGGAATTTCCATAGCTATGTCTCTGCTTGCAGGGCAATCAACTTGGAATAGTGATGACTGGAGTGGTTATGGCCAGCGCTCCTCTCGACATGAGATCAGCATAGCGATCAGTGTGTTGGAAATAAATCCATGCTTCCCAGGTGGACAAGAACTGCCTCTCCGTGTTTCTAAGGGTGGTTGTTAAGTCCTCCAGGGCATATACCTCTCGTATTTTAGAAAGCCAAAGTGCAATAGTGGGAGGACATGTTTGTTTCCACAGCAGAGGGATACACGCTCTGGCTTCATCCAACAGGTGGCATGTAAGAGAGTGCCTGTAAGTGGAGAGTGGAGCTGCTGACATGTGCAAAAGACATGCCGCCGGGTTATTTCTCAGATCCGCCATGGTCAGGTCTTGGATAACAGAGAGCACCTGGTCCCAGAAGGACTTCAATGCTGGGCAGGACCAGAAAGTATGCAGCATGGTGCCCAAAGCCAAGCCACAGCGCCAGCATGTATCTGGAATGGTAGGTCTTATTTAATGCAGGAGCCAAGGAACTCTGTACCAGCGGGACAGTATTTTGTAACCTAATTCCGGCACTTTGCTGGCGATGGAAGACTTGAAGGACATGGTGATGATGGCATGGATTTGCTGTTCCGTAAAGACGATCCCCAATTCCTCCTACCATCGCCGCACAAAGGATGGGTAGGTATCAGTAGGGCGTGCGGTTATCAATTGGTATATGGTAGAGATGGCGTGTCGCGAGGGTATAACTCACTGAAATTTAACATTTTGTTTTAGGTGATAACTATCCTTTTTGTAAACAGTCATTTTCTAATTTCAACTGCTTATATCGGCTAATCTCACAAAAATAGTATTCTACTAATACATTCTACCCTTTCTCTCATTCTCTGTTGACTCTGCTAATAGTGGATCAAGAACTCAAGAAGGATATAGTTTTCTTGATTGATGGCTCAGATGATGCCAGGTCTGGTTTTCCATCTCTCAAGAGCTTTGTTCAGAGGGTGGTAGAGGTCCTTGATGTGGGTCAAGACAGAGTGCGCATTGCAGTTATCCAGTACAGTGACTCTTCCAGACCTGAGTTCTTTCTTAACACCTACCCAGACCGCCAAGATGTAATAAGGTCAATTCAAAGCATGGCTCCTATTGGAGGGTCTACACTGAACACAGGTGCTGCCTTAGATTACGTACAGAAAAACATTTTTATTGGGTCAGCTGGAAGCAGAGCGGCAGAAGGAGTACCACAATTTCTGGTTTTGCTGGCAGCTGGGAGGTCTAGAGATGATGTGAGGAGACCTGCCACTTCTCTCAAGGCCAGCGGCGTTGTTCCATATGCCATCGGAACTAGCAGAGCTGATCGGACTGAGCTTCAGACCATCTCTTTTTCTCCTGATTTTGTTCTTTTTGTTCCTGAAATCAACCAGCTGGAGAATGCTTACCAAACTTTCTCACAACGTGTCAGTTCACTTACCACAACTGATATACGTACTCTAATACAGACAGTGCCAGCTGGTAAGAGCAACTCAAACAATGTTTTTATTATTAGTAAATGTGTTCATATAGCAATATATCCAAACACAGTTTTATATAGAAAACATGAGTCTGTTGTCAACCAGCTACTGATTTTTCCCTTCTGTCAGCCAGACTAGCTGCTGATATAGAAAATACTGTATATCTAATTACTGCTGGTATGTCAGGCCACATATGATGTAATTATATATCAGGTGCAGGCTGGGCCTGGGGTAGGCATGTGCCTCCCAGGCCAGTGCTTTCTTATCATAAATAGGGCCTCCTGCAGAGCAAGCCTGTAGAATGTGGCAGGCTTTTGCTCTGCCTTGGCCACTGATTACAGTGATAGGCCAAAGATGCTGTGGCTGTTAGTGTTCCTAAAGCCCTTGATGAAAGTGCCCAGGAACTCCTTTCAGGGTTGAAATGTGATGTCCATACCTGAACCACTACAATGTTTCCATTCAGTTGAGCTGTAACTGCAAGCAACATCTAAAAATGGAAAAAAACATTTCGTTCAGATATGACAGATTCCTCCATCCACGCTGGCAAGGTGGATGATGAATCTCCCACTGTGCACATTGTATTCTGTCAGGATACCTGCACAGTGATTGCAGCTTATTGGCTGCAAACACTATTGGTCCAACAATCACAGAGGGTAAACACATTTAACTAAATGCATTTACCTAATCCCATGGAATTTTAAACTTAGCATGCTTATAGTTATAAGTTATTGCTGTACGTACCCTCTTCCAAAATGTCTTCAGTCTGCACACTATGATGTATATTCCCTATTCAACGCTGTTCCTTTCTGTGTGCTGCACTGTACGTGACCTTTTCCACACTGAGCCAATTTGTGTGTGGTGCTGTACATTCCATATTCCAGAACATCCTCAGCTTTTATGCTGTGCTGTACATTTCCTGTTCCACACCACTGCATTCTGTACACTGTGCTGTACATTCCTTGTTCCACACCACCTTTGCTGCATTTGTTTGTGCTGTGCTGTGCATTCCATATTCCAGAACATCTTCATTTTGTAAGTTGTCATTTTGGGCACTGTGCTGTACATTCCCTGTTTTACACCACCCCCATTCTGTGTGCTGTGCTGTTTATTCCTAATCCACACCACATCATTCTGTAAATGTTCCGCAGTGCTGTACTTTATGTTTTCCATGCCACCTAATTCCATACACTGTGCTGTACATGTCTTATTCCAAACCATCTTCATTCTGTATGCTGTGCTGTACATTTCTTATTCCAAACCATATTCATTCTGTATGCTGTGATGTACATTCAGTATTTCTAAACATCATTCTGTGCACTGTGTTTTGCTTAGTCCACATCATTTTATTCTGTGCACTGTGCTGTACATATCCTATTCCAAAACAACCTCATTCTGTGCTGAACATTCCCTATTTCACATCGCCTCATTGTAAGCTGTGCTTTATATTTTGTATTTCGCACACCTAATTCTGTACACTGTGATGTACATTCCCGATTACAATTCGTCTCATTCTGTGTGCTGTGCTGCCCATTCCCTATTCCATCCCATCACATTCTGGACGCTGTGCTGTACATTTTCTATTTTACACTATTTCATTATGTATGCTGTGCTCATTCCATATTCCATGCCGCCTCATTCTGTATGCTGGGTTGTAGATTACCCATTGCACATCATACCTTTTTGCATGCTGTGCTGTGTTTGCATACTGTATGGCGCACGTGTAGCCTTGGACTTTTGTAAAAGGACCATTTCTTGTATTTGAGACTTACATCTGATGGTCATAGTGTCTGGTTATGATAGCCAAAATACCTGCTTTGGAAATAACTGCACATGGTGCTGCTTAATCCAGATACAAATAAAGTACCCTGGTAAAATAGGTTAATTACGCTTTTGAAAAAAGATAGCATGAGTGGACAGTGACAAGTAAAATATGGACTACCAAAGTAACAGAACACATCTTTGAGTGCTTCCGAATTTCTCCCACTTATTTGATATTTTTATGATTTGTCTGCTGGCTGTAGGATATTTTTATACTATACATTGATAAGGATTTTAAAGGATAATAATTATAAAAAAAAATAATAATTCCTGCAACAATTTCTTAAAAGAATTATGCTAGGCACAGGCACTTTTCCGTCCAATACGACGACTATTCAAGCTTATTTTTACAGTTTACATACTACAAACAAGTTCCAACCCAAAAAATTCTCAATAGCATTTTTTTTATGATGAACCCAAAAGATTATTCAAGCATCATGGAAAAAGTGTGTTCCTTGAGAATCTGTGTTGACTGAAACTGAGCATTTAAATGGCTTTTGACTAAGTCTCCGAAACTTTTATTCAATTTGCAAGTATGCAGCAAGTAAAAACTCTAATAAGATCTGATATCTGTCTGTCTGGAGATTCACGTGATGAACAATCAGTCCAATGGATGGAGTCAACTGTTATATCTAGCGATCAGCAACCTTCGAGAAACAGGCAAATATCTGATCTTGCGACGTATTGGACAAAACAAATATTTACTTTGTCTTTGCCTAGCTTAAGCATTTATTGGATTTTTGTAACTGTTGGATTTGTTTTGTACAGTGGCAGACAGCAAACGGGACATCTTATTCCTGATTGATGGCTCTACCAATATTGCTGGAAGGTTTCCCGGTATACGAACTTTTGTGGCAAGCATCATTGATGGTCTCGATGTTAGCCCAGATGGCACTCGTGTCGCTGTGGGCTTAGTTGGTGAAAATGTCAAAGAGGAATTTAAGTTTAATACATTTGCCACCAAGGCTGATGTAGTCAGTACAGTCCGAAATATGAGGTTTAAACCAAGCAAAGAGTTCAAGCTTGGAGTTGCACTGGACTATGCTCATGACAGCCTTTTCACACCGGAGTCTGGAAGTAGGATCCGAGAGGGAGTACCACAGTACTTAGTTTTGCTTGCAGCAGGCAAATCTGCAGACAGTGTAGACAATGCAGCTATTAAGCTGAAAACAGCTGGTATTGTGACATTTGCAATCAAGGCACAAAGAGCTGTCACTGAGGAACTTGAGAAGATTGTTTTGGATCCACAATTTGTTTTAGCCTCAGACTCTCTTGCAGATCTTTCTACCATCCAGTCTGAGTTTGTTAATCTCATAAAAACCATTTCAGTCGTGCTGCCAACTCAGTCTTGTAAGTACTCCCTTCTCTTGTATTTTTGGCAAAAAACAAAGCGCACAAAAAGAAAAGAAAAACATATATGAGAACATATTTTCTGTTTATTTATGACACTTTCTTCTTATATGTAAGTTAAGTGGAAAGAATTTTTTTTTAAGTATACTTAAATACATGATTGGTTAAAGGACTACAAGAACTAATTTAAATTACAAGATTACAAGACAACATTAATGCATCCAAAATGAGACAAATGTTATTAGCAAACTTCCTATGGACGACAGAGCTTTTATGACAATTATGGACAGATGTGACCTGAAGTAATATAGTGCAATGGAAAAATCTACAGATCCATAGTTTGTGCATTTTTTCATACACACTATAAATGAACAGTACACACAAATATCTCTATGGTTCATGCAAAAGTGCTGTACCACTGCTCTCCTGAAATCAGCTTATATTTCTATATACTGTACTGTATATGGTTTTACTGTATTTTACTAACTTAAAGATGGTTTCAGCCACAACTGGTGTACTTTGAGCTGCAGAAAGTAAAATAAGAGTGACGAAGTACAAAAGGATATTTGGTACAATGTGCTGCAGTGACTGCAGGAGGACACATAGGTGACCCTACGCTCTCTACACTCCTTTCAGTGTAGCATTTGAAGAACATAGCTTAGGGAAACATGGATATGGACCATGAAGTAATAAAGATTATTATTTGGAAAAAAAAAGATTTTAATGTGCAAGCTCAGAAGAATTTTACATCTTTTACAAAGAAGTTGTGTTAGTTGATTTGGTCTTTTTCCTAGAGGTCCAATAGATACAAACTTATCTCAAATACTTTCCACTATGACGAATATTTTAAAGATAAAATTGTTTCTATTATTATAATAAATAACACATGTATAATTTCTTTCCATACATATTTATTTACTCTTGAAAAGAACACAATTATACAATTTAAACGTGGCATAGTGTTGGCATAGTTTAGTACCGAAAATACATTTAATACCAACTGTCCTAAATAAATAATCACATGAGTAATCACATGAGTATACGGTGGATCATCAAATGTACACACTTACAAGTAGCAAGAAGTTACATAGAATATGATGCCAGTTATGACAAATTTATCAGAATTGAAACTTGCCTATATATAAAGGCAATCACTGAGCAACCCAGTGAAAACCACTGTCTGGTGAGCAAAGAGTATGAAAAGAAGGGTAGGTCTCAGTTACCTAATCAAAACCACTGTAGCCATGGGGCCCAGAAGTACAGAAGTACCTTGCAATAACATCTGCCATTTAGATAAAATAAATGTTTTTTTAGTTTGGAAACCTTTATGGAATTACCATCAAAGCAATTAATATTCTGTATCACTAAAGAAAGTGCCTGAGAGATGGATATCAATTTTGTTATCTCTGCACCTAAGAACCAGTGTGCTCCTAAAAGAAGAGAAAGCGCTTGGAGTACTGACTGTGGTCAGTATTTTAATTATCCGACATAAAACAAAAGATTTGTTGTGACCACTATTAAGTCTCTACAATCCAGGGCTTTCCAGTTCTCTTTTTACTTAATCTTAATCAGGTGTAATGATTTTTACTACCAGTCAATAATCAAAAATGCAAACAATTATTATTTTTTTGTATTTCTTTTAATGTGTTAAAATAAATATTTATTTTATTAATGAAATCTTGGTTGGTAGTAATAATCCTTTTGCCTGATTAAGATTGTGTAACAAGTAGACAGAAAAGCCCTGGGCTATAGAGACTAGTGGTTACAAATCTGTTTTCTTTTTGTTTATCTAAGTACAATTTTTTTTTCTAATTTTGGATAGAGTAGGCAATGCTTGGAACCTCTGTCAGTTTTTGTTTTATTATTGTCTGTCTCTGTCCAGGGGAGATTTACCTTCTCTGTATGTCCTGATACCATTGTCATTGGTGCATAAAGTGATGGACTAGCTATCCACAATTTTAAGTTTGTACCTGGAGAAGGAAACAAGGGGAAATCTTCCAGTGGGAACACCTACTTTACAACTGCCCATGAGGTTAGGTGTCCATTGAACAGGTTATCTCTCACTTTTTTTTGTATCTCTGGCACATGACATGAAGAGATACAGTATATCCCCACTGAGACACATACAGCAAAAAAAAAAAACTGATAGAGGTGCTTACAAATTCTTAATGTATCTGAAAGTTATAACATACAATTTTTTAAGATATTTTGTGTGTGACAGAGTCAAAGTCATAACAAATCTAAAATTCACAATGTTGCAAGTTTACAAGTATTCACAATTCCACTGATGACCTAGAGTGCTGAAAAAAACAATTTAGTTATGAATCCAATACTTAGCTAGAATATTGAATCACACTCTTAAATATTGTAAATAAAGAATGCTCTCATTAATTTTTTTTGTAATTAAACGTGAACATGTTGCAAATCCATAGACCTGTATTTACGTATTTGTTTTATTATCTAGATGACTTAAGTAGAAGGAAGGACATTGTATTTTTGATTGATGGATCCAATGAAGGCAGATCCAGCTTTCCATCTCTACGCTCCTTCATTCAGAGAGTGGTGGAGGGGCTTGATGTTGATCAGGATAAGATTCGGATAGGAGTTGTTCAGTACAGTGATACCACAAGACCCAACTTCCAGCTTAACACTCATCCAGACCGCCAGGGAGTCCTCAATGCTGTACAAAGTCTAACACCTATGGGAGGTTCAACACTGAACACAGGAGCAGCCTTGGACTATGTTACTACAAATGTGTTTACCAGTTCAGCTGGCAGTCGGGCTTCTGAGGGAGTGCCCCAATTCTTAATCTTGCTGACAACTGGCAGGTCAAGAGATAATGTTCAGAGACCAGCCTCAAACCTCAAAAATTCTGGAGTAGTTCCATTTGCCATAGGAGTCCGCAATGCTGACACTACTGAGCTGCAGACAATTTCTTTTAAGCCAGATTTTGCCATTCCTGTTTCTGACATTAGCCAACTAGGAAATGTTTACCAGATCATAACAACAAGAGTGTCTGAACTTAAGACTGATGATATTGAAATTCTGAAAAGGACACCTTCATTTCCCACCCGTGAAGGTAAGTCTCAGAGCAATGGTAACATTTTTTACAGTAGACTATACTGTGTATCCAAAATATATTGTAACATTACATTAACACAAACATAGTTGTCATTATATGGAGAATTACATTTAAAATAATTAATCTCTACTGTAAATTGTACTGTGCTGCTTGATGTGTAATTGGGTTACCTATTACTAGGAAAAAAATGCATCAAGATTCATAATAATTGTTTATCGATCTAATTATAGGTGCAAAGAGGGATGTCGTGTTTCTTATAGACGGTTCCAGGGATGCTACTCCTGAGTTTAACAATGTGAAAGAGCTAATTGGACGCCTAGTAGAAACATTGGATGTCAGCCAAGATAATACTCGGGTGGCTGTGATCCAGTTCAGTGAGGACCCCAAAGTAGAGTTTTTGCTAAATGCTCATTCCACTAAAGATGAGGTTCAGAGTGCAGTGAGAAGGATAAGACCAAAGGGAGGATCATCAGCAAATATCGGTAATGCCTTAGAGTATGTATCTAAAAACATTTTTACAAGGCCAGCTGGAAGCCGAGTAGAAGAGCAAGTCCCTCAGTTCCTTATATTGACCTCCTCCGGACCTTCATCAGATAACATAGATGAAGGCGCAAGACAGATTAAATCATCTTCCATTGTTCCATTCTTGATTGGAAAGAATATAGATTCTGAAGAGGCCAGTAAAATCACTTTGAATAAGGAATTCATATACGGTGTTTCTAGTTTCCGGGAACTGCCGAACTTGGATGAAAGTCTGCTGACATCGGTCACCACCCTGGATCAAGAAAAGATAAGCAAGATTTATAAACAAATCACAGTTGTTACTAATGGTAATTATCTTTATTTTATAAATATATCCTAGAAAATAATATATGCAAGCTAAAATGCACTGGACGTTGGAGCCAAATAAACTGAAATATAAACAGGTCTATTCTATGAGGCAAAGTGCAGGAACCCATTTCAACAAATCAGAGTGATCTGACATTTTTTTTTTACTGGCCATATCACTGAAAAGTAATTTGACCAGTAAAATAGAATGTTTCCTATGGGCTTTACTTTGTATACAGCCTATTGGGCTGTACTTTATATGTTTACTTTTTGCTTTGCTTTATTGAAAAGCCATTTCCGGGGAGGGAAATTGTGTTATTCATCTTGTTGCATTAATTCCATGAATTCAGAATGCATTACAATGCTGTATGTACTGCCTTGCAAGAGTACAGTAATGGAAAGCTTCATTTTCAGGTGACTTGCAATTTTTCTTTCTAGAAATTGATCCAGACAGGCGGGATGTGGTCTTCCTGGTTGATGGCTCTACAAAGACAGGTTCTGAAGGACTGGCAAACATCAGGGATTTCATCATTAAAGTTATTCAGAACTTTCAAATTGAACCTAATAAAGTCAGGGTTGGCCTGGTTCAATTTAGTAATGATCCTACCTCAGTTTTCTACCTAAAAACCCATACGACCAAGCAAGACTTGATTAGCAGTGTCCGCCGTCTACGACTCAAAGGAGGAACGTCACTGAACATTGGGAAAGCACTGGATTATGTGTCCAAAAATCAATTTGTGAAATCAGCTGGCAGTAGAATAGATGAGGGAGTTCCCCAGCATTTGGTACTCCTCACTGGAGGAAAATCTGGAGATGATGTCAGGGGAGCAGCAAGGATACTTGGAACTAATGGGGTGAAATCGCTTGCTGTAGCTACCAGCGGTGCTGACAGGACTGAAATAGAAACCATAGTGACAGACCCACGTTACCTTTTTACCATCAAAGAATTTACTGAGCTTCCAAACATTGAAACCATATTATTCAAGTCTTTTACAGGACCCATTGACCCAACTTCACCATCAGTGCTAGAACCTGCATCCAGTAAGTGTTGCTAATTAGTTTTTGTTTGTTTTTAGCTATGCTCTTTGAATTGTGAATAAGAAAGTTGAAGCTCTGTTCCTAATTTTACAGTGGAATGAAAGCTGTTGGGACAGTGGGAGCACTTGCTATAATGTTCAAGTATGCATGGAATACTTGCACATTATAGCAAACTTACGTTTGAGTTGACAGCAAGGATAGCACTGCACTCTCTGTCACCAATCCACCCCTGCCACTACTGTTCTCTACCATTGGTTCTTTTGCACCTGGCATCATTTCTCCTGTGACCATAACACTTCACTCAGCTGCACTTTTCTTCATCTTGAGATCCCGGAAGTATACACTGCTTTGCAGGGAGTTTCCATTTTTTAAACATTGATAGCTAAAAGGCAAAGTATTTTTTGGCATAAAAGACAAAGAGGGGAATTGATCAAAACTGGAGCAGACAGAATCTGGAACAGCTGTGCACTGCAACCAGCTTCTCTCTTTCATTTTCAAATCTTAACTAAACAAACTGAAGAGAGAAGCTGATTGGTTGCCCTTGGCAACTGCTCCAGATTTTGTCTGCTCCAGTTTTGATAAATTCCTCTCAAAGTCTCTTCTACCAAAAAAAACTTTCAGTTCTATTTTAATGCAAGTAGGTTGCGGTATTCTTATGCGCTGTAACTGAAAAAAGCAGCTCAAAGATATAACATAGAACATTTTATAAGTTATGCGAAATAAGTTATAAGAAATATACTATAGTAGGACCTGTCCTATCAGCTACTCTAATAAAGACTGTCCTTAAAGTAGAACCTTGATCATTCATTTAAAAAAAATATGTGCTAAAACACCTAATTGTAATTGTGATTTCTCTTAGTCCTCCTGCAAATTCTCACAAATACCTTTTGATCCTATCAGTGAGGTCCATGCCATGCAGCTTCCTGTAATGAGGTGACAAATCTGTTGAAAGGCTCCTGAATTCAGAGCAGCATTGTCACCCTCACATGAATGACTGCTTGCATTACAGTGGGAGAAGATGTTGCAGAAAGTGTGGCCATCAAAATTGTCACTGCTGATTCACAAGCCTGTAGATTGGTAAAAAGCAGCTGACCACACCTGGCTCTGCACACTGCTTTCTGGATTAACAACACTAACCCTGTAGCAGAAACCTTCCCATTGTGAGCTGGGAGACACAAGTGAAGAAAAATTTGGCTCCCTCAAGAGAATTAAAGGATGTTTTTTCACCCTATAAAGTTTGGTCATCATTGGATTTAGGATCTGTATAGACTCACATTGGAGTCTTTAGATATATTTTTACCTTTTCCCACACTTACTTTTTCCCACACTTATAGCAGTCCTCTCCTGTGTTGAATCTATTACTTTTAACTTCAGTTGAGAACTGAACTGCTGAACAGTTGCTTGATTACACTCTTTTAGAGTTACCTTACTGCTATCTGCATTTCACAGGAATTTGCTGTAGCTAACCTCTTTAAAAATAAAAAAAGCAGCTCCAGATACTCTATTTAGCCTAACATGTGCCCTGTCCTCTGCAGACTCACTTGCTCACCACTCTAGTTCTTCTTCTGAGTTAGTGTCCTGTCACTGTGCCATTCAATCCACTTCCTGGAAGCCCAGGAAGGGCTTTGCCTCATCCTGGACTCACTGGAGAATGCTGCAGAGCTCTGTTATGTAAATACTTGGAGCTGTTCTCCACAGCAATTAGGATCTGCCCACCAGTGGAGATAGAAGGTCAAGGGGACCTATGATTTCACAACACTTGAATAAAAACACCTGGAAAAAGGGTATTATAACGATTTATTTAAGACTGCAGGATTTTTCAAATCGGGGTGAATGGGAAAATGGGAGTGGGGTGGGGGAATCCAGGACCCATAGCTAGGCTTTAAAGCCTGCAATCCAAAAGAAATCAATTTGTCGACAAATATAATTAGTGGGTTAGGTAAATAGGTTTGCAGGGTCTCAAACTGCCGTTTGTTGACTGTACTGACAGAGATGGGTTGGAAAACTACTGGTTGACTACCTTATCAAATTAATTATGGGGTAAACCTACTGTAACTCCAATCTGTTTGAAGTTAGAGCAGCTCCAAAATATGAACTATACATAAGACATTTGACTGTATAAGAGCTAGCATGAATGCCAGTGGTACAGACATCTTAAAGGTGCATTTTTCTATTCTCTTTTAGCTGGGAAGAAAGAAGCTGATATTGTTTTCCTTGTGGATGGCTCCATGAATTTAGGAAGGGATAGCTTTAAGGAGGTCCTTCAGTTTGTCTCTGGCATAGTGGATGCTGTAATTGAAGACGATGATGCCATTCAGATCGGACTGGCTCAGTACAATTCAGATGTGACCGATGAGTTTTTCCTAAAGGACCACAACAACCGCGACATAATCATGGATGCTGTAACCAAAGCAGAGTTTAAAGGAGGACGTCTGGCCAACCTTGGCATTGCTATTCGTCACATACAGGACAAGCACTTTGTAAAAGAAGCAGGCAGCAGAATTGGCACAGGTGTTCCTCAGGTTGCTTTCATTATCACAGGGGCAAAGTCAGTCAGTGATGGACAATCTGCAGCACTTGCTCTTGCCAGCAAGGGAGTCAAAGTATTTTCCATCGGAGTAGGGACTATTAGTAATGAAGAGATTACTAAAATTGCAAGTGAAGCACCAAGTGCTTTCAGGGCACCAACTGTGCAGGCTCTTTCGGAGCTGAATGAACAGGTTCTGATCACTTTAGAGACGGCTTTGCAGAAGAGGAGTATTTGCCCAGATATGATTGGTGCTGTCAAAGGTATGTGGACTTTTTAAGTCTCCTTTTTCTATTACTAATTCTTCTTAATGGTAGCATGGATTTATTTTGTGACTATTTTGTCCAACCAAAAGGCATATTACTAATTAAACGGTTGAAATTGAATGACACATATTTGTTAATAGTAGACATATGCATTTGCATGTACCTATTGTGCTCCCCAAGATGAATATGTGAAGAGTTTGCTCAAAGACAGCCCATCACAAATTTAATCTATTCTAGTTAACAAACCTAAAAGAAAGTCACTTTAGTAAAACACATTTGAGGTTGAGATTAGACTCAACAAATTTTGACCCATAAAATGTAAATATTAACATTTTTGCAGTTCCTCTCAGAACAAATTTACTTTCTGGAAACAAGAGTTCTTTCTCAGTCATGAAGCCATTGGCTCTGCAACAAAGGTCCACATCCCTTACATCCCTATAATATGCAGCACCCTCTACTGTAAATCTTTTCTTCTTGGTTAATGTGAGTGTGTGATTATGTGGTCTTCATGTCATTTGTGGGCATGGATTATTTGGTCCTTGGTCTTTTAGCCCTTCTTCCTCTGCATGCATTGGCTTGTGAGGACTAAATGCAAAATGTTAGCAGTCAATTGCAAATATTCACTCGCTTGTGCTGCATCAAAACTTCCTTTAGTGGGGATTCCAACCCCTACATATCCTCACTTCCTCATTCCATGTCTTGCTTCCAGTCCCCATAATTAATTCTGGTTAGCTATTGCTCAAAAGAGGTAGATGTGTTTGTAGCTACCAGATGGACAGGGGACTGGTGGTGTGAGGGCTGACAGGACAGATGTACTTAATAAGAGGGCTGAAGGTGAGAGGACTGTCATGACTGAGGGTGGTGTAAAATGTAGCAAGAATGTGTGAACCGTGAGAACCGTGAGGAAAAGTATTGAGTGAAAGTATTGGACTGCCAGCTAGAAGAAGCAGTCAAGGATGTGGAGAATTGCAGGGCTGTGGGAGGAAGCTGGACTTCAAATACAAATAGGAACAAAGTAGTGATGCATAAAAGGACTGGCATGACCAAGGGTGCTGTGAGATATGGGAGTTGATTTACTAAAGGCAAATAGGCTGTTCCCTTTGCAAAGTATTTTTCAGTATGCAAGGGAATTTTCCCTTTGCTTGGTGAAAGCTTGGCTCACTTCCCTCATCAATTACTTTAATGCAAAAATACTGTTTCTTTCTATGTTCCTTGCAAATGATTGGTGGCTTACAGATTCATACCCTACATTATAGAGGAGGTTGATTGAAAAAAGTGCTGGCAGAGCTGGGAGAGGCAGCCGGGGGGATATGGTGTTTTTCTGTGATAAAGCAGTGCTGGTGAAAGAGAGTGCTGCAGCGCAGTGGTGTGTTAGTGGTTGTTTGATATTTGAAAGGATGACAGGGGCTGTGAAAGGGTGCTGAACAGGTTCACAGGAAAGGAGACCATGTGTGGGGAAAACCTGAGAAGGAAATAGGTCAGGGGTGAGCAGAGGAGAACACCATGAATGATGGGGAAGTAAATGGAAAATAGCAAAGTATGTGTGATATGTATGTAGAAATGGATGGATGCACCCACAAGTCCACCAATGCTGTTGGATAAAATTGCCATACACACACCCATTGCGTTGTCCACTGTTTGGATGGGATCTTGAAAGATCAGTAAGTACGTAAGATAAGGAATACAGCAACATCTTCTGGCCCACCAAACAGGAAGCTTCTGTAAAGATATCCTCTTATGTAGAGGAAAGAATTAAGGCAGGGCTCAAAATTTCCACTCGCCTGGAAATTTGGGTCTCCAAGTACCGGTCCGCGGGACAACTCCGGCCCGCGAGCCGGTACTATGTTGCCCGCAGCCAGCTGACATGTCAGGCAGACCGCGTACCTGACTTGCAGGAGCAGCTCTACGGTCTGCATCTGTGTCGGAGAGCAGCTCCTGTCAGCTCCGGCTTCCTTCTGCTTCTAATCTGCCGTTTACAAGCGGCAACTATCATAAGATAAGAATTATCATAAGGGGGGGTTTAGGGGCGGAGTTAAGGCCGGGGCAGGGTAAGGTTTAGGTGGGGCAACTGGTGGCTAGTAACTCCTAAGGCCTGGCTAGTAGCTCAGGACTTGACATTTTGAGCCCTGATTAAGGTACTGTGATTGTCCCATTGCCAGCATAGCCAGTGTGTAGTGGCAGATCCCAGTATTCAGGTAATTTAAGTATGGACAATTATCTCCCCATCCTTCATTCTCAGGGCTATGTCACCACCTATAGTAAGCACTGATGATATTGTTACACTAATCTGCTATCCATATGCAGCTATTACTAAATAGGTAATGTAGTAGTGTGCTAATGTGCTAACAACAACAATGCATTTGATTCTTTCCAGGTTTATGGCATAATTTTGATTCTTATCATTTATGTATTTTTCATAATAAGTAGTTACAATATTCCAAAGATAAAGTATGAGATTCTACTACATCTTATGAGATATACTGTACATTCACATTTACACATTGGATGTGATTATTAATTGTCACTTTCAATTAGATACAATCTGGGGCTAATCATCTATAGACTACTGACAACAGCATGCAGAGCCAGACTTTACAACTTAGTGTACTTTAATGTTTCTAGACTGAGTGTGCAATACACAACAAACATGTTGTGTACCAGAAAGAACATGTGGAGAAACATAATTGTTATCTCTTTTCAGACTGTAATCTGGAGGTGATTATAGGATTTGATGTCGATGTAAGCGCTGGGCAAGATGTCTTTGCATTTCAGAGAGGGCTGAAGCCTAAACTAGGACAAATTCTGGAACGAATTTCCAACATGCAAAAAATAAGTTGCAGTGGTGACAAAAAGCCTTCGGTGAAAGTTGCTGTCTTGTCACAGGGCAGAACAGGGCCTGTGGAGGCATTTGACTTTTCTGATTACCGTATAGAACTGGCTGACAAAATCACTACCATGGGCACTCGAGGGCCTTATGTGTTGAATGGCCGAACTCTGCAGACATATTTGAACAAATTCAACAATGCCGGGGAACCCAAAAGCGTTAAGGTATGACAGATTCAATTTACTTTCTACTGCTTTTTTTAAAACATGTTTTAATTGTAGGAGAGTGTTAACAAAAATAAATTTATGTACAGAACAGTGTTTTGGAATGTTGGCATTTGTACATGTCTGTGCAGCATATGAAAAATAGTCGGAAATAACTGGTTACCTCTACAGAGGGACATTTTTGTTTCCAGCAGCATGGCCTGGCCATGGGACTGCAACCATCATTGCTATAAACAAGCTTGTAAGAAGTTGTTACAGGGGCTTAAAGAGAGTTGACCCTACTTTCCCACTGGTAGCAAAGGTTCTTTTCTGTGATCGGTGGAAAGCTCTCCCCAATCAGGAGAAAGGGCACTAGCTGCTCAGTGAGGAAAGTATTTCTGCGTAGGCAGTCATTAGAGTAACACCCCTTTTCCTGTGTTGTGAGAAAAACCTAGAACTGCCATATGATCATGTAACAGTGCTTTCCCCATTCTAAAGCAAACATGGGGTTGGGCCATGTTCCCCCAGGGGTTGTCTACTTACAGAGATTCCTGTAAAGAATGACTGCTATAGCAGAAGGTGCATCAACCAGAGTTGAGTATCGTTTCTGTTGTTAAAGTTAGTGACTGATTCAGTGATCAAGATTCTATGTTCTGTGTTTGAGAAGTCTTCATTAAAAGTTCACCAGCATGAAGTGAAATATTATTCCCGTATCTCCACCTACACTAACAAACAATATGTGCTGTCAGAAGTGAAGTATGTGCTGGGTGGGGGTGGAAGTTGGAGCAGAAGCAGGCAGTGCAATCATAAAAAAGTGGCTATGCTGAGAGAGAACAGTATGATTTCCATGTGGTTCCATGTATGAGGAGTCAGAGAATGGAAAGGACTTATTGAGGATAATACACAAGGTATCTAAAGATGAGTAGCGAAACCAATGGATGAAAGCCAGTCTGTGTCTGCTAAGGATAAGTTTGGGTCTCAGAAGCTCACTGAATACTGAAGAATGTGGTGCCTGAGAAATGTATATGTTTTAGTGAATGTGCAGTTATATTTTAAATAAACATGTGCGATTCTTTCGTTCTGAATTGGAATTCGTACAAATTTTGTTATATTCAGACATTCTGATGCATCCGAATTCCTGAATGAAAAAATAATGAATCCGAACGTTTCCAAATTTTTGATAATGAAAATTTCGGATGCATCCAACATTTTTTCCGAATTAATTTATGTTGTTAAATGTTAAAAAAACATAGCGTAGTCCCCTTCCCAATCCATCCAATTTTAGGGGGGACCCCAATGGCAAAGAAAAACCTCTTATAAGACCCTTGGTCCGAGCAGCCTGCCAGAGCAGGAAGGGGGGGAGGTGGGGGGGCAAGCGTGCACCATACCAGGCCACATTCAGTCAACATGGGGAGGGTGCTTTGCCGGGGAGACCAATTGTCAATTGGGACAAGGGCCTCTTCTGCAGACAGGCGGGCTTATAGGAATCTGAGTGCCCCTTTCATAAAGTGGGCACCCAGATGCTGCCTCCCTTTGTGAATGCATAAGGGGTAGTTGTTACCCCTACTCGTTCACCAAATAAAGTAAAATTGTAAATAAACATACCACACCGTAAAAAAAAATCCTTCATGTGAAAAAAAATCCCAACCCCATAAAAAATGTCCATCGATGTAATCCAAATGTAAATCATATCATCCAGCGTAAATCATATCATCTAGCGGTGTATATCCACATCAATCACGATGGACAATGGCTGCCGATTCTCGAAAGAAAACAAATACCCGACGCCCGCTGACACGACCGAACCCAACAACTCTCGCCACAAAATGACAGCTCTGACTCGAATGTCAACAAAGGAGCAGAGCGAGTCGTGGCATCTCAGGCCTTGTTCCACCCCTTTTTTGACATTCGGGAGCAGAACTGTCATAATGACTGTCCCGAGTTCGTGGGGATTGGTTGTGTCGACGAGCTTTGGGTATTTTTTCTTGCAGAGAGTCAAATAAAAATTTTCGCTGTATTTTTTTTTGTTGTCTCTGTAGACTGTCAAAAGTTAAAAAAAGTCACATTTTCTTTCTAATGTCACTTTGCTGCAACGAAAATTTGTTCGTAAATACTATTTATCCACATGACAGATGGAGTTGATGCAAACATGTCTGAATTGCAGCAAGCTTCTGCAGCCTTACAAGCTTCAGGTAAGTGTTCATTCTTCCCAGTGAAACCCAGATGGTGAGAATAGGGGTGCACGAAGAAGTAACTTTCAATTAATATTTTAATACAGGGTGTACAGTATAAAGTGCCACCAGTTTGTGCAGCAGTTAACAAATAAAACATGACAGTACAGTTAAAATACAATTTAATAAATTAGGTTTTGAAGGACCCTGCTTGTGTGAGCTTACATGTAAAAAATGGCTGAAAATATCAGCAAGTCGATAGAAAACTGATATGTCACGATGGACATGTTGAATTTCTAGAAGCACCAACTTTTTTTCTTCACTACATTAATTATTATTTTCTACACCACATATTAAGTGAGGTGGACTGGCTCTGTCGTCTCTCACTGTAGAACATTCTGCAGGAATAAATATATAGTTTAGCAGCATGGAATGGCACAGTTACTTAAGTTGAAGTGAGATAGTATTGGCAATGACAGGGGCGAGGTCATAAAATTTGGTTAGGAAGTCCCTGCAGTTGTTACAGAAAATTGCAGCTGGCTGACATTTCGTATGAAGGGCATTTCCCAAAAATAATTTCTTTTGGGTGTGCATGGACTTCTAATATAAACCTGTGCTATGCACATGCAGGATAAAGCAACAGGTTTACTTTAATGCCAAGAACATATTTTCACTAACTTTATTGTTTCAATATTTTTAAATCATATTTTACAGGAGTGAAGGCGCTGTTATTTGTGGGGTTGGAAAGTGTTCCCAGATTTGATCAAATTATGCAGTTAGAATTTGGAAGAGGATTCACTTACAATAACCCATTGAAATTAAACCGTGTGGATCTGGATTATGAGATCATCGAAGAGCTGGTAAATCAATCCTGTCTTAGTTTGACTTATATTGACTGTTATGGTGAGTTTTATTTAGCAAATGAGAAATGCTTGTAGTGCCCACATAGCACCCTATCAGAGTTAAATTTGTACTGAAAAAGAACGTTTGGAAACGTGAATCAGGTGGGTGTTATTACAATAATAACATATTTATAAATGAAACCTGATGTTTTTTGCAAAACAGGAAATCCTCATTAATTAAATAAATCTAAAACACCTGCATTTAGAGAACATTGATCAGTGTATGTAAGCAGTTTACTGCTGATCTAGTAATGCAATATCCTAGCTCATTCCAAATAAATACATCATTCCTATCTCATTTGGTAGGGTAGATGTCTCATGTGTTATTTCATTCCTTTAACACAGGATAACATTGCAGAAAAAGGATGCTGTGGAGTGCCATGCAAATGTTCTGGACAGAGAGGTGATATTGGACCTCCAGGTGTCATTGGAACAAAGGTTGGTTTAATATAAAATATAGGACATTAATCAACAGTGTATTATTCTTTGTTTTGTTTTTCTTCTCTGCTACTATTACCTTATATTCTTTTTTTTCTTTTCTCTTTTCCATTATCTCATATTATTTTAACACATTCAGTTGTCTGATATTCTACTTTTTTTTATTATGGTTCCAATACATAAATAAGTGCAACAATCCTACATGGTGTTTCCGGACCTTAGGATTGCTTGGCAACAAGAAAAAAGTAGTAAAAGTAACCTTGGCATTATGGAAGTTTTAAATCTACAGTACACATGTATTTGCCAATAATATGAAATTATACTTTTATTGTGAAAGAATCAAAGGTTATGGTACAATGTATCTTTTGAATAAACTCGGTCACAAAATTGATCTGTATTTTAGGAAAACATTATTTAGCCTGCAAAGGACCTTCAAAAATCAATGAGATAAGCTTCAACTAAAGTAAAAAATGGAAGACAATAAAATGCAGACTAATAAATACACATGCGATAGATAGACAGACAGATAGATAGATAGATAGATAGATAGATAGATAGATAGATAGATAGATAGATAGATAGATAGATAGATATGTTTGGGGGAAAAATCTACTAAGACAAAATAAAATGCAGACACATGAACAGCATTTATGCCTGCACATTCTGATTAAACTAAGTAACTGTTGATTCATCAGTCTAGTTGTTCGCAAAAAACAATTTATGATGAGCCAAATACAGCTATCTGTAATCCTCCATTGGCTTTATAACTAAGCTGAAGGGATGATTTATGTTTTTCTTATTTTTGTAGGGTGCACCAGGTCTCAAAGGACACCAAGGCTTCCCAGGAGAAGAAGGAGGACCAGTAAGTGCTGATTCCTTATTTAAGTAGTCTTTTCATGGTTAGTACATGTACCACACTATCTTTCCAAATGCAATAAAATAAAAGCCCTAACATTGCTATAAAGTTCTGCATTATCTTAATTTTTATTACTGAGTGAAGACATAATCTAATGGCCCTTTTTATTTCTGCTATAGGGAGAGCGAGGTCCTCCTGGTGTGAATGGAACACAAGGTTTCCAGGGATGTCCAGGTCCAAGAGGAGGCAAGGTAAGGTCACCTGTGTCTTTAGCTATTGAGTTAATGCTTAAACCTTATTTTCTCCAAGCTAAAAAGCATTTTTTCTTTTCTTTTCTAGGGTGGCCGTGGGTTCAATGGAGATAAGGTAAGATAGACTGTACAATAAACACAATACAGATGTACACTTCTGACTGTCCACATTAATAAGAGAAAGCATACTTACCCCATCAGTATAAAATAAATTAGTTTGACTAGCCTATACAGATATCACATCGACGAGATTGTAACGTACCCTTTAAAATGCTTATGGTTCGTGAGCCATGAGTTTGATCATAATATAATTGTATATATGAACAAACTGGCTATTCTGTATATAAAACTGACCATTCTTCTAGAAAGGTTACAAATAGCTAAGTTGCCAATTCACAGACTCACTATTGTGCCAGATTGGGCTGCTAAACCTAATTTGCAATTAACTGTCCTATGTAGAATACATTCCCTGTGGGCTGTCTGATGAGTTATTGAAGGGCAAGATTTGAAATCATATTAGTTTAGTTTAGTTTGTAACATGATAAAGGACTGACTAGCAGCAAGGGCCAATGGAATAATTAATACAACAAAACTAATTCAAATTAAATCCCATTTAAAATCATTGTTTTGCCTCATACAGTCTCTTATATAACTAGTAGTTTGGTTAAGCTTTCAAATACAAGCCAGCATAAGTTACATTTACAGTTACAAAATAAACAGCAATGTCATGTGACATATATCTCAAGTACATTATCGGGCAGCATAGGCGATAGCAAACCCTACATCGTCCTAAAAACATACAGTGCCGATTGTAGCATTCTATCTTGGCATTCCTTAAATGTGAAAATGTTGCCAAATTTTTTTGTAATGTTCATTGCCAAACATAAATTTCCGCTCGGACAAATCCTATTAAAGTTTATTGCTTTCTGTTGCTCAAAAGATTGCAACATCTCAAAACTGACAATTAAATTTTACGGATAGTCTTAATATATTTCATGGTCAATGATTTGAGCATCATTTCACTCTAAATAACAACTTTGGGTTAAAAACAGTTATATCAGTTAATACATTGATGTTGCCTCCTTTAAACTAGCCATGTTCTGACTCAGAGACATTACATTTGTGGAATTACTATCATAATAGGAGATGGAAAAGCAAGACATGCGGTATGCCACACTGGTCTAAGTACCTAACCATAACTTTATGGTACCACCTATTCTGTAAAATTATAGCATGTTGGTTTGTAACATTCCACTGTGTTTGTTTCTTTAGACTGGATATGTGCAGCCTCATTTTGTACTGTATCCATTTATCCTTCTGAATTTGATTTTTGGATCCTAGATTCAGCCAACGGGCAGGAATATGGATATTTTAGACAACTTTCTGTAAATCCAGAGTAGATGTTATAGAGAAGAGTTGGCACATTGGTTTGATAGCTGTAAAACAGCAAACACTGGAATATAATCAGTTCCTTAAACAAAGACCCTTATTTGGTGCCTGCCAATGTTAGAAACCAAATTATACTGTGAATTTCACTTAGTTTACCACACTGTGTTATAGCAAAGTAATGAGGAAATTAGGTTTCTTCATACAGCAGTTTGCAACATTCTAAACTTGCATGCTTAATATGTTCGCTCTTTGACCTGGTTCATTGCTCGGCTAGCCATATAAAATTGATATGCAGCTACCCCGGTAAAGTTATATTTATTTTTCTTATGGCCAATTAAGTTATACGCTTATTGCTTTTGAATCCTAAGTCTTTCCCCTATTGATAGCCCATGCAAGGCAGCAGATAATTTTCTGTGACTCTGTGCAACAGTCACTTTGAGTTAGAGTAAACATCTACACACCCTCATCACTCTTCCACAATAATATTCCATTTACTGACCATGTAGTGGGTTTTAGTAAGTGGCAGGTCATGGCCAGTGTGTTTTTGAATCTTTCCCTGATCTAGGGCTTCACCACTATGTATCCAGTACTTTAACAGAAATTGGGGGATAAAACAATTATCATGGGGGCAACCCTTTCAGAAGAAACACAAAAGCTACATTCATTGGCATTTTTAGATGAATGTATCTCAGCTTTAATACAACAGATTACTTTTTGGTGAGCTCCTGCCCACTAAGTTTTTGCAACTTTTCCAAAACAAGTAAAATATTGAATAAAATCACTGTTTGTATCCATAGGGTGAAGTAGGAGAAATTGGCCTGGATGGAATAGATGGAGAAGAAGTAAGTACCCTTTCTGTTATTATCAGTAAAAAATGAATATAAATTATGTTTTGGAGTTTCTGAACATGACACAATCATTTCATCGTTTTAGGGTAAACGAGGTTCTCTAGGATCTGCAGGAGAAGGAGGCAGCCAAGGGCCACGGGTTAGTATGTTTTTTTATTCTTTTGTCAGTTGAAGCACAGTTAGATATCACTTTGCACTGATGATAACATGTACATAGATTAAAATAGCATGTAAATACAACCTCAAAGGCTGCAAATTTCTGATTTTCCCTTTTTTAATTATCTATCAGTATACTATTGAGGAATTCTACTACTTCTACTATTTTAGTTTCTTTCACAATATTACCCAAGTAATGTTTCTTGTGTTCTATAGGGAGAAAAAGGTCAGAAAGGAGGAATAGGGGAGAGAGGAGATCAAGGTTTACGAGGTGATCCGGTAAGACTTAATTAATGTTAATATTGTGCCATATAATATCTTATTTCATATCACATTTAATATCATAATTTGTCTCCAACAGGCGAGCAATGGCTGACAGTTCTGTCATTTGTCAAAAGTGCTTGTCCATCTAAGACCATGCTATGAGCTTTGGGCTGCTATGCGCTAGCCAACACTATTTGATTAAAGCAGTGTCACGTTCTGCAAGCGGAATAGGGTTGAGGGTCGCAGCTGCGGAACTCCTGTAGTACGGCCTATGGGATTGGGTCAGATAGACAGTTCCCTAATACACTCAGTGTGATAGGAAACCGTTCCACATCATGTATCCCCGGCCTATAAGGAGCAGAGTATGGGTAGCAATCTATTAGTCTGCAATGTGCAGCAATGGGGAGTGATGGGACTGTAGCTTCTAATGGTACACCCCACACTAATGAGCACCTGGTAAGGGATGCAGCATAGAGGTTATCACAGTGATTTAAGTAGCTCTGGTATTCATACAGTGGAAACAGGTATATGTATTATGCAGATTCTCACAGGTCTCCTATGCAGGCATGTATATGAAACACTTCAACTTGATCAGGTTCTGCAATCCTAGCATCAGAACATGGATTATTGATAGTTTAAGTACTATGCAGCAAGTGGTTAACAGCCCCTTAATATATATACCACGTTATGGTCAGGCGATGCAGTTCTAGCACCAGAAGATAGGGGGAGTGCCCCAGTACTTGCGGTTGAGGAGTATGCTGTTGCTGCTCTGGAGTCCTTAGGGTTCTGCAATGTCCTGGAGATGAGGTGGGGGTGAATGCTGCGTCCCTGCGGGTGGTTATCTGCTGGTGGAAGCGCTGGCAATAAGCCTGGTTCGGAGGAATGCGGGGAGACCTCGCTCGACGTTCCTCATTGACTGAACGCCGAGTGAGTGTCTCCGTCGTGGCTTAAGGAGGGAAGCCACAGTCTAGGGGCGGAGCCCCGTCGTGACGTCACGGCTGAGACGGCGCGCCGCTGGAGAGGACGGACGCGCCGGGTGAGTCTCTGACAAGCAGCAAAGATCACTGTAGGTTATATAGGTTGCACACTATAAACTCTGTGGGGTTGATTTGCTGTTCACTTTGCAAGGGAATTTGCATTTTGCAGGGGAGGTTTTCCCTTAGTTTAGTAAATGAGGTGAAGCTCTGCTGACTTCCATCACCCAATGACATGCAAGCAAAAATACAGTGTTTCAGTGTGTCAATAAATCAATGTAAATTGTACCTAGCTATGTTTGTCCATAACCTCAAATACTGGTGTGATATATGCAGGGATGATTTTCAAGCTGTGCCTGTTGTTTAGTGAACATTTCCCTATATTTGCAGCAATCATATCAATAGAAAATAGTCAGGAAATATTACTATTTCTATTTATTACTATGACTATTTATTCCTGTTTATTCCTAGGGTGAACAGGGAACTGATTCACCTCAGAGAGGACCAAAAGGAGGAAAAGGAGAAGCAGGAAGTGTGGTAAAGTATTTTTGGTTATTGGCTGGGAACATTTCATATGAAATTAGATTTTTCCCTAAGTTTAATATGTTGCATGCTTGGTATTGGCAACAATGGTAGCCTCCATATTACTCTCATGGTCTATTCTGATCACTTCTACCATGTAATGACTTTGCTATAGTTAAGGGAATGTTAGAAGATCCATTTATTCAATTAAACGGGTGAATCTTCGGACTTGTTTTTTTCAAAGACACAACATATGGAAGTGATCAGTGTATACATAGCAGTGGAACTTTGGAGTAATGCGTCATCTCTAACTATTATGTTTCCTTTTTATTCACCCACCTTTGTAATAATAAAATTATCATTTATGAGTGGATGATTTACAAGGTCTAAATAAGCCATTAAATAAAATGGAAGCCAAAGCAGCAGGTTTCGACTAGAGGTTTCTGAGGTTTGCATTCTTTCATTAATTATTTCAATTTGTTCTATAAATTAAAAGTGAACTAACTTTTAGGCATTTATTGTATTAATTTAGCAATCTGCTATATTTTTGAACAAAAAAATTGTTTGCATATGTTTCTCATTGTTGGCAGATTTATAGCATGCAAATTCTCATGCCTTTAGAATAAAAAAGAATTTTCAAAATGTTTTATAGCAAGAAGTAATAGTTTATTTCACTGTCTACAGGGTGAGCCTGGAAGAGATGGTGTACCAGGAACGAATGGTGTTGTAGGGAAAGCTGTGAGTAGATGACTATATCTTAAAAGCACTAAAAACTAGAGTTCATTTGTAAAATATAAGGAATGCTTAGAGACATTTACATATAACACCCCTTACCCCCTGATGTAGGGACCCCTCGATGGGTTGGTGGGTTGACATGTCACCTCATGGCGAGGTTCTTCGCTATTTCTGGCATAAAAAAACAACTGGGTGCCAGTGAGAACCACTGGGTTCAGAATATTGAATGAGTTTATTGAAAAAACATAAGCTCAGGGAGAGAGAGTGAATAATGTACAGGTTACCCTGAAAAACAGATTGTTGCAGACTCCAGACCTACTTATAATCAATGCTGAAAGGGCCTTTAAGTCACAACTGGCATTCTGTACTCTTCTGCCTGTAAGTAGTGGACCCCCACCCAGATAAGCCTCCAGAACTTCCTGCAGTGTCTTCCCCTCAGCAGCCTGTAACCAGCTCTTGAAGCACCTTCAGCAGCAAAGTACCACCTCTGGTGCTCCAATTAACTATAAACTAAAAACTTCTAGGCTCAAATTCAGGCCTTTTTTATCTGGCTTCAGGTGTTTCATCACTGTTTGCAGCTGGCACCTGGCTTTCCCAGTGACTGATCTCCCCTATGGTTACTGGATCTGGAAGCAACAAAGCTGCTGTGTCTAGAGAAGAAGCTGGTGAAGCATGATCTGTGCTTCATCAGCATCACTGGAGTCCGTAGGTGACATTAGGGGTCCAACAGATTCCTGTTGTCTCCATAGAGAGGACCTGTCATTTCCTCTGTGGAGGATTGACAACTTTGGATCGAGAGCAATCATTTTAGGGCCATCATTCACTGTTAACTCTAAATTGATGAGTACTACTGGTAGTTATTGCCTGCTGTCAATCAGGCAGCCGGGTGTATCCCAACAATTTTGTCAGGATCCTTCCTGGCTGCCACTCGGCTCTACGCTGTCAGCAGCAGTTAGCGGGCAGTAGTCCTGGCTTTTGGTCCCAGGAGTAAAATAGTGAATCAAACCAAAACGTTTTGGCTTTACTTACCTTTTAAGCTAAGCAATCCAGTATCATGCATTTGCATATAAGTATCATGTTATAATTCCCTTTTTTTGTTGCCTTGTAGGGAGGTCGTGGCCGTAGAGGACCTCCTGGAGTTAAGGTACTTGTACAAATACAGACATTCACCCACATAATAGTAAATTGTCCAAATATTTCCTATAATGTGATTAAGACATTTTTTATTGGGAGGGTAAAGTTTCTCCTTATTGACAGAATACCATATAGTTTTTTTCATGTTATGTGACTATTTTATCATATATCATGTTTTCTGTAGTTACAATATCCTTGTATTTCCTTTGTTTTACTGTAAAATGCTTGCACATAGCTATATTTTATGTTTAAGCATTGCTTAAAATATATAATGAATACATTTATCAACATATTACACAATTTTTGTGTTATAGAAGTTTAATCATGATTTACATATTGCTATCAACATATTTTATTACTGTTGTATACAGTCCTGTTGTCAATTGGCGTTCCCTCTTCAAATGTAATTTTGCAATATGCAGTGAAGTAAGAAACTAAATGATTCTTATGATTAACCAAGTTGGATAAAAACCTTGTAAAACATGTCTCTAACTATTAAAAAAATGTACTTATGTAAATATTTTTCCTATTCTCTAGGGTAATAGCGGCCCTAATGGTACCCCTGGAGGAGTTGGAGAACAAGGGCTGAGGGGTCCTCAGGTTAGTGATGATAAGAAACGGATTAATAACTGACAAACCATGTTCATTCTGAGTTGTTTACCTCTTTGCATCCTGCTTGGCTGTCTCATTTTCAGGGTCCTCCAGGACAACAAGGCACGCCAGGCACAAGGGGAGAACAAGGTAGCTCAGGACCAAGGGTGAGTTACCTAGATATAAATTCTGGAAGAAACTAGTGTAGATGTAACCAGTGGGTAATAGGTTTAAAATGGTTACTCACATGAACACCTGCACATAATATCACAGATTTCTATGTATACTTTTATTAATTTTATTTTATCCATTACTTAATTTGTTTCACGTATTGAGTATGACCATGATGTGTTAATGCTTGGCATGTTATAGCAGTGCTTAAATTAATGTGCATGGCACTGTATATTGGTATGCTCCACAAGGTTTCATGCCATTGGTGAGGGCAAACCTTAGCCTTAAATAAGGCAAATGCAAATGAAAGGTGTGCACCACTAGCAAATTATTTTGCATATGTTTAAGAAGATAATAATTTCAGTTCTTTAAGAATTATGAATTGCACTGTAGCTCCTTGTGGAGATAGAGTGATACCTAGAGAAAAAGGACAGAAACATATTTAGTTATGACAGTATTTATGACTCTTGATTTAGGGGATGAGTGTGAAGAAAGGAAATGATAGTGCATGATAGTGGTCTTACACCTGCATATATTTATTTTTTGAATTCCATTAGGGGTCAGGAGGCACTCCTGGACCTGCTGGTGATCGTGGCAGACCCGGACAACTAGGGCGCAAGGTTTGTCTCCAGCTGCAATTTTTCCTATATCAGCCACAGATGTACTATCTCTATACCCTATGTACTCACCCTCTTCTCAGTGTAAAGTTGATAAAAGGGGGATGTTAATAGTTTATTTTCTGCTATTATGAAAGACATTTGTTTCTGTACTAAAACAAATAATGTATTGCTGTTGAGTTAGCCAAGATGGCTTTCTTTCAAGTTTCTTCACATTAAATGTAGCTTAATCCTTATTCTGAAAATGATTTAGACATTGACATTAAATTACAGCAAAGCTTCAAATTCAGGTTGCAAGAACAATATATTCAAAGAGACATATAACGTTTCTGATGATGCAGCATGATTATTATCATATAGCTTTATATCTTATATCAGCTATTGTTAGATGGAAAGATACTGAGAAGTTACCCGCCATATCTTTTTAGTGAGATTTAGAAAGTGATCATTTACATCTGATAATTTCCTGAAAATTTTTAATAATTTCCCATCAAATGTTATTCAGAGCTCATTTATAAATGCAAATGCATTGTAGCTTTGTTGGTTTTTTAATATGCAGGCTTTTACAATGGGAATATCTATACACTAGGGTTACCTTGATATAATGTAGATACCCAACAGGCTAAACCATTAAACTTTACAACTTTAAAATACTGTTATGTAGGTTGATTGACCATTTTACACTTGTCTGTAATTGTAGTTCTTTACTTTTTAAATTTTTTTCCTTTTTAGGGGGAGCCTGGAGATATTGGACCTAAAGGATCTGATGGACCTGTTGGACCACGTGGTGAGACAGTAAGTAGAGTAAATGTTATCATCCCTATGAAGCTACTGAAACTGTAGTGATGAATATGCTGCATGTGCAGTTCTCCACAGAACCTTAAGGACGCTTGGGCCATCATCAGAAGAGTACAGGGAGAATGAACTTATTTATTAGAGGTTGAGGGTTCTGTAATCAGAATGCATATGTTTCAATGGTTGTAAAAGAAAATCCATTAGCACCAGAAGTTGGTTATGACACAATAGCAATGTAATTTCTGGTGCTTATGAAACTGTTTCTGGCAAATCTCGTTAAAAAGGGAAAGGTAAGCTGAGGAAATGTACAAGGAAGAGCTTAATAATAAAGTTAGCTTCACCGAACCAGACAAATATGAGAAGCTAGTTATCTCAGCTAGAAAATGTACTTACAAATAAAATACAATGTTTAGATTTTTCCTAAAAACATTAGAAGTTGATATTTTGAGCTCTAAAGAAGAACTCCACTGCAAAGTTATAATTACCCAAAGCTCCGAGCCTGCCAGCTGTCACAGCAGTCCCTCCTGCCTTTCTCCTCCTCCATTACAGCATTGGAATCTCCCTCTGCATCCTGACATCTATACACAGTGTATAGACGTGATTACTTATGGGACTTTAGACTGCTGGAGAGGAGGGGGAGAGAGGCTCTAGGGACCTGTCTAAAAACAAGCCAGCTCAGAGCAACAGGTGAGTATAACTTTTTTTACCCTAGACAAAAATGAGCAGTTAACCCCTACAGTGCAGGGTTAGCTCCACTGCAATGGTTAATACAAATGTTACCGGAGTTCTTCTTTAATGTTTATATAACTGCAGCCAATAGCAGTTAGGAAATAGTGATGGATGTTAATTCTAAATGACTTTACAAATGTATAAGCAATAAAATGCAGAATCACCAATTACTGTATTCCGATTTGCATAGGTGAGTGCAACTACAGTTTTTCAGAAATAAATATGGTCTCTTCCTATAATGGCGTATGGTTTTAGTATTAGGAAGAAAAGGAAATAAATTCCTCAGTGGTTGTAACGTCCCAGAAAAACAAATACTTAAAGTAGAACTAAACTTTAGTAGAGCACTGTGAGTAAAACATGATTGCATTATATTTTGTTTAAAAACTACAGTTTCCCTGTACTTCATGTGTTTTTTGCCTGTGCTATGCACATCCTGTAGGCTCTTTGTATGTACTTACTGGGGATGCGTGCATACTTCAGTCACATATTCAGCATATTCATGTGCACCGTGCATTAGCACACCCGTTTGTAGTACACCTGAGGAATGCAGTAGCCAAACTTAGTAAGCGTTGTCATCCTAGGGAAGGAAGTGCCTGTGGGTGCACACCTTCCATGCAGGACGTGAAAGCAGGACACATTAAACAGGATTACCCTCTGCAGAGTCTTTGGCATTGCAGAGAGAAATTCATGATAGCAGGAAAGGTCAGACATATGATTTTGACAGTCACATGACTGGGATCTGCTCCTCCTACTTTTTTTAAATTCACTGTTGAGAATGTAGTCTAAAAGCAGGTGGAGTGCAAAGCACATTTGCACAATGCCATGCCACTGCTTTATAAATGGAGCCTCAGGTGTAAGAAAATATTTGCTGCATAAAAGCAAAAAAGGCATATATAAAGCAATGAGCAACAAGTGGTGATGGGTGAATGTGTCCAGGATCAATTCACCAAGATTTGGCGAATCCTGTTTAAAATTTGGCAAACCCAAACTTAGAGGTGAATCCTACTGAAGCCTATGGTGACCAAATCTTCCTATTTCTGGCCAGAATTAGTTTGGACTAATTAGGCAAACTACTGGCAAAAAAAAAGGCATGGGAAGTTGGGCACTGCCATGGGGACATCTACAACTACAAAAATAAATGTCATTGATTGGGAAAAGGGTCTTTTCATGCAGCTTCATGGGCACCATTGGAAATACACAAATCCTTGAAATACCATGTTTGAAGGATGCCTTAAACCTGTACATGGTGTTATAGAACAGCATGATTTTCACAGACAGTCTCAGCGACAGCATACACTGACAGAATGGAATTGATTTTTTTTCTTTTATAGTTAGCTTAGCTTATGTACAACAGACCCACCCAATCTGTTTGAAAAAAGGACTGTTGTCAGGTAGCTTTAGCAACACTCCATGCTTTTCATATGTGATTGACATGTACTTGAGAAAAAGAGTACAGATGTTTTACTACAATTAGAGACTGCACATAAGACAATAGTGCAAAATTGGCTAGCTGCAAAACAATTTTAAATAGCAGGGCTAAGCCCATATTTACTGGTGACAAATAGGACAGGCTGGTGCCTTACTACAAGAATTAACCTACTGCAGAGGATACAGCAGTGTAAAAGTGGCCAGCAGCAGGCCAGTTGCAATAATAAATAATAGACTTGCAGCAAAAAAAGACTCTAGCTACATAAAATAAAAAAACAAATTACCCCTAAAATAAATTAAACCTCCAAAATCCACCCCTGAAACAAAAGCCTATTGTGTTTTTAAAGCAGAACTCAGGGGAAAATGAATCTTAATTCTTGCTTGTTTTGATCTTGGGAGGAAAATAGTTATACATAGTTATACTCATGTGATCCTTGAAGGCAGCTGGATGTGATAGCACTCCCTCCAGCCTGTCTCCTCCTCTGCTGCAGTGAACACAGTGCACAGCTCATGGACCTTAAACCACTACAGCGAGGGGGGGAGCCTCCATAGACTGGTCCAGCAGCCAGCCAGCTCTGAGGATCAGGTGAGTATTGTTATTTCCTCCCTAGACCAAAATGAGCACTTAACCCTTGCAGAGTGGGGTTATAGCCCCACTGTAAGGTTTAAGAAAAAAATAAATTGTCACAGATTTCTTCTTTAATGAGAAGCCTTGCAAATAAATAGTTTGCTATGGACGGGGCAGCAGCTAAAAGTGACTACTGATCTCAAATCAAAACAAAATAGAATGATAGACAAAAAAAGTCCCCAATAATAAGAACAAAAAAAGGCAGCAAAGTGGTTGATTTACAGCTGCCTAACTGATCCTAATCTCTCCCTATACAGTTTGTCAGCTTTCCCTATGTTTTCCCTTTCAATTCACTGACACAATGATTGCTCTGTGCCTCCCAAGTCATTTTATAGTAAGGGGGCTGACTTATCCAAGAGTCTCCTTATTGACCCAATTAATACCAAAGCCTGCAGTACATTATGTTTAAAAAAAATTATCCCATGGCAATCTGCATAAAATGCACTAAGAACGCGAATCTCGAACCTGCAGAATTCACCTTGAACCCATAGTAGCAGTGAACCCAAACCTCATCACTACTAACAAGCTTTCTATAGCTATAAGGAAGGATGAACTAGTAAAAAACAATTTTTTCTTCTTACAGGGAGATGATGGTCGTGATGGAGCTGGAAACCCTGGTCTTAAAGGAAGAAAGGTAAGCATGTTTTTCTTAAATCTTATATGTAAAGGATGGTTGCACAGACATTCAAATGAGGAAATACTTCAACACAATAATTTACTAGTTTTTCTTAATACCACTCACTGGGTCTTTCCAGTTAGAAGGTAAAGTCTAAAAAAAGTAATAACTGTCTTCCACTTTTGGTTAAGTCTCTCGAGAATGTAAATGTATGTCTAAATGTATGTCTTACAATGCTTTTTTGTGTTTTTTAGGGGGAAAATGGATTCCCTGGATATCCTGGACAAAAGGTGAACTGAAATCTGTTTTAGCACATTTTGCTCCATCATTTACTGTCTGTTTCCACACAGTTAATATCTTGGTTATATTTGGAATTATGTAACTGAAAACAGTTACCTAAAGGGTAACCGTTAAAGTTTAGCTCCAGAAGAAAAAAACATTTTTCTCCAATGCAGCACAATGTGAAGAACAGTTAGGCCAGTTGTCAGATTTTTACTGTTGTTTGGGGCCTTGTTGCCACAGTCTCTGGGACAGAAAGTACTGATAGAGAAATGTTTTTGTGCTGTATGTGTTCCCATTGAAGTGTGACAATGTTCCTGAACACTGTCACAGGGATAGTACGTGAAAAAAATATTTCAACGTTGGTCAGACAGCAACAAAATCTTGACAATGGTTTTAGCCTTTCTGGAGTTCTGTTTATATACTAACCAGTCTTTTGGTAGTTGGATATTCTAGATGGTCCAGATGATGACATACAAAACTAAAATTGCGACTTCTTTCTGGGATACACTAAAATTAAAATATGTTTTGTAATTATTGATCCAAATTTGAATAGGGTTATGAATCTACCTGACCACTGTTCATAGCTGCAATGTTCATCAATAAAGACCTTATTTATCTTTTTCTTCAGGGAGATCCTGGCGATAAAGGACCTAATGGAGAGTCTGGACCTAAAGGAAGCAGAGGACGTAGGGTAGGTGTTTTTTAAGCTGAGAATTTGTGAAAGGACCAAAAATGTTGTATTTGCTATGTATATAGAGAGTAACATTTTAAAACTTGAATCGCCTGCTAGCTCTACATTTTCACCAATAACTATGACTGGGTAACTTTGGCTAATTGTGCAGTATATATAGACTTGCTGCCATTTTCACCCCAAAAATATAGGGTTATCTTTAAATGCTGATATATTCTTTATCATGTGTTTCATTTAGGGCAATGCAGGTGATCCTGGTAAGGGAGGCACTAAAGGGGATCCAGGACATTCAGGACCAAGTGTAAGTTAAAAAAAAAGTTGTTGTTTATCTCCACATTTATGTTTGATGGAAAGAGAAAAATCATTGTATTTACTAAATCAAAATGTTTTCTTTCCAGGGCCTGAAGGGAGAACGAGAAGGTTCAAGAGATGTAAGAATTGGCCTATACACATATCATAGTATAAGTTACATATACAAAATAGTTTACTTTATTTTTGCCTTTTTTTATAGCAATGTGGACTTGTGAAGACTATCAGAAACACATGCCGTAAGTACTATCCACCATACTTGTACTAAATATGTCATAATAAAAGTTGCATGGTGTAAAATATTTCAGCATACTCATGTAAACATTGTAAATGTGTAGATATTTTTGTTTACACACTAAACTTTCTTTTTTTCTTGTTCCCGTGGCTTTTGTTCTTGTTCCTGTGGTCAATATTACTCCTACATCTGTACAGCTTGCTGCTATGGTAAGTATACTTGCATTTGAACACAAGTTTACACCTGATTTTATGTTGCTGTATATGGCAAGGCCAACATCTTCTAATTCACCTCTGCCCATATCCACTGATTAGGACACCTACATTTATAAAATATCTGCTACAAATTAAAACAAAAATGTACATACACATGGAGAATCAAACTTGGTGTCCAACTGATTTACAGCCCAAACGCACCCCTATGCTTTGGTGGCCAGGCTATGGACATTCAACTATTTACATTTTCTTAACAAGCAGTAAATGTGCTTTAAAATAGGGCTGTTACTGATGTTCGTGTTCGATTAATCAAAATTTTTTTAAATCAATTAATCGATTCATTTCAATTAATTATAACGCACATACAGATCCAACTACATTGGCCTATACACATACAGCACAGCAATGAAGTAATAAAATTAACTAGATTTACACTAATCCAGCACATTATTAATCTCACGTGCCCCACTCAATATGGCCGCCGCTTGAGTGGGGCAACTCAGAATAATAACGTGCTGGATTAGTGTGATCTTAGTTCATTTTATTACTTTATTGCTGTGCTGTATGTGTATAGGCCAATGCCTTGGCTGGCGCTCGTGCAGAAAGTTTCTTGGGTAAACTCACCGGCCCAAGTGGCTCCCCCGGCTAACGAAGGGAAGGGGGAGGAGTCAGGTGACGTCACGGACATCGCCGCCACCGGACTCCTCCCCCCTTCCCTTCGTTAGCCGACGGAGCCACTTGGGGACATCAACATCACCGGACTCCTCCCCCCTTCCCTTCGTTAGCCGACGGAGCCACTTGGGGACATCGACGTCACTGGATCTCTGACGGGACTCCCGATAGCCGGCGGGGAGGTGAGTATTTTCATTAGCAATCAAAAAATTTTTAATTGATCAAAAAGATTAACGATTAATCGAGAAATTCATCGTTAATTTGTACAGCCCTACTTTAAAACAAGTGTCCGTTGACCTTTGTGGCTTTAGGCTCTGTGGAGAAATTCATTCTCAAAGGTCACAGCAGAAGCACTGAAGTGGGTCATTCTGTCAGCAGCTCAGCCCACCCTGCTCCCTTCTCCCAGCAGTGACTCAGCAGCCTTCTAGTCCTATGATCTGAGTGCAGAAGCTGGATGAATTGCTCCACAGTATCTCCAGCTAGAAATGTCAGTGAGGCTGGCTTTAAAGGTAATATACTGTTCATTAGGAATATGTAAATACTTGGTTGATATTAGTGTGGCCACAGGTTCACTTGAACTCTGATCATGCAGTGAATATAACCACAGTAGCAGGCTAGAAACAGCATAGTATGTTAAGCTGAATGGAAGGTATGCATTGGCTATGACAAATTTAAAAGATGCATTCTGTGATTGCTATCTATGAAAGGGCAATTCTACTTTCCCAGGTGAATTTGAGAAAGTGGAATCACCCCCTTCAATCTGGACCCCTCCCCCTCCCAGCACTATACTTACCTTTGGGCTGACGCCTCTTTCCCTCCACCAGTGTAGTTGTACTATCCATACCCTGTACTGCCATGTAGCTCTGGATTTTGAATGTCACCCACAAATGGCAAGCACTCATTTGTCAGTGTGGTGACCTGAACGTGTTGACCAATGAGAAGTGCTTTTGACTGTGCCAAGAAGTGCTTTTCATTGGTCAGAGAGGTCAGGTGACCACACGGAGCAATAAGTGCTTGCCATTTGCAAGCGAAATTCAAAATCCAGAGCACAGGGCTGCAGTACATGGCAGTACATGGCAGTACGGGGTACGGATAGTCACCAGCACCAGTGGAGGGGCAAGAGCGTTGGCCCAAAGGTAAATATAGCAGTGGGGTGGGAGAGAGAGAAGGGGCCAGTTTGGAGGGGTTAATTCCATTTGACCAAATTCACCTGGGAAAGTGGAATTACCCTTTAACCTACCCTGTTTACTGCTTGTTGTAGCTGGTTATCTTAAATGTAGATGTCTTATATATCTAGTGATATAAAATGCCAGTGCTTTGTTTGCCATACTGAAGCGAATCATGCCATCTTGGATACTTTCTAATTGAAATGATAAATCATTCTACACTGAACAGGTAAACAAGAATGCCCTCTGTTCCCCACTGACCTGGTGTTTGCTATTGACACATCTTCGGATGTGAACCGAAATCAGTTTAACAACATGAGAGAAGCTGCTGTGCGAGTGGTTAACCAGCTGTCAATTTCTGAGAGCAACTGTCCAAGAGGAGCCCGCGTTGCTTTGCTTACCTACAATAGTGAGGTCACCACAGAAGTTCGCTTTTCTGAAGGCCTCAGGAAACAAGCACTGCTCACTCAGATGGAAAACTTGCAACTGGTTACATCTAACAAGCAAAGAAGCTTGGATGGTGTCATGTCTTTTGTGGCACGAAACACATTTAAGAGGTCGCGTGGAGGTTTCCTGACAAGAAAGGTGGCTGTGTTCTTCAGTAATGCTCCAACTAGAGCCTCACCACAACTAAATGAGGCTGTACTTAAGCTGTATGATGCTGGCGTGTCTTCTGTGTTCCTTACAGTGAGAGAAGACAGGCCATTGGTCAATGCTTTAAAGGTAAGTGTGAGGCACTCATGTCAATAGACAGCTATTGAAATTGAAAGCATCCTGGAATTTAGGTACCTCTGGCTTTTTCAAGTCCACTATTTTTCAGATTAGGTCAGGATTTAGACTTTTGAATCTATTGTTTGGTAAAGTCATAATTATTGATCCAGATTACTGAGTTTTTATTTTAATATCTTTAATTGATATTGAAGAAAATCAAAGTAACACATTATAGTATTTAAAACATACAACAGGACATACACCTGTATTGCAAATTTCAATATATAAAATGTCTCAATGATTCCATATTCTATATCCAAAAAAGTAATTTAAAAAAAAGGGAGGGGAGGAGTTTTTAATCATTTTCACAAATTAGCTAACTCAATAAGCTGTGGTGTTAGAATTCTACAATGTTCATATTTCATTGCAGCAATACCACCAAGCCTTAAAGGGGTCCATTAAAGGGGCTGATATGCACAAAGTGTGCTATAGGAAATTATTGTTGTTGCTTATAGCAGTCAATCAGAATTCTTAGTTTATTTTCAAACATGGGCTGCACAAATAGTTGTGGACACTAAGGCAAATGTTCTTGTAGTACACTTGTTATATATCACTTCCAAAGTGTCAGAATAAAGTGCCTGAGTAAGGACATTAATGTTAATTCACCATACCTACCAATCAGAATAAAGGTCTGTTTCAATGGGCTTTGAGCTTGTGTCGTTGGCATCAGTTTGACCTCAGTCTGAGGTTCTTCCGAGATCATTCATGAATTCATTGACATGGTCATCTGACCTGCAGTTGACCTTCTGAACTGCATCTGTCCTGCTTTCAAGTGGGTTTTGCTTTTCCATAGACTAGCATGGTATATCAAAACCTGCTTACAGCAAACCAAAGCCTGTTGATACAGGCTCTTAAACTCTTACCAAGGTAATTTTCCACTTACTGGTGGCATTAAGACAATAACAACTGATTGAATTGACTTAAAGGAGAACTATGGGGTCAGTGTTTTTCCCCATAGTTCTCCTTAGGGTAACGGGAGGACACAAACTAGCGTCCTCACGTTACCCTACAGCTCGCGGTATACTGAGACGCCGCACCTGGAGCGGATCCCGACTTAGATGACGGGATCCGCCCAGCTGCGTGAGTGACAGCTGGCTCTGCCTACCTAGAGGCAGAGCCAGCTGTACCCGCCCCCTCCCCCGTCCGTTCCGCCAGTCAGCGCTGGCAGATCGGAGCGGGGAGAGGGGAATCCAGCCCCTCCCCCTGTCACGGCAGAGAGCCGTGACAGGATCGAGAGGTGAGGGAACCCGGTATGTTTTCCCTCACCTCCCGATCTACTGAGCCGACCTGTGACAGTCTCATTGTCACAGGTCGGCTTAGAACTATGAGGTGAGTGGAAATCACTCATGTCATAGTTCTCCTTTAAAGTTCACCAGATACCTGACCACTGCCTAAAAAAGGCAGGGTCAAATTATGTGGTACCTAGGCACAAGACCCATCAGTTTGTTGGTCAGTGGAAGAGATTTTATATGTAAACAAAAAAGTATCAACCAACAATACTAATTCATTTTACTACTATACATATACATTACTATTTTATATATACATTTTACAAAACAAGGTTGTCAATTTTATAAATATGTGAAATTACTGGCTCCTTTATTATAGATTTCCCAGCATGGGTAGTTTCGAAGTGAAACCTTTTCCTAGTGTTGTTTATATGACGTTTGAACCACAGGCAAAAATAAAAGCAGTGAATGCAGTTATGTATTCATTAAAGAAGATCAAAAAATATAAGAGTCCAAATATTAAGGCTCATATGTTGGAGTGAATAGCACTATGTAGTCACAGTCACTGCAAACACACGGCAGCACATCACACTGCACAAGCACATGTGTTGTGGTGTGTTGCATTGTCAAAAAAAGGCCATATGCTTTTTATTGTTGTGATGCACTGCTTTCCCATCCTAATGGATGGGCTGCTTTACTGCAATGACATAAATGTACAACATAATATGTGTGCGTTAATGCACTGCAATGGACCACAATAATGTGAATTAATCTAATTATAATGTAGTTTTAGCTAGAACTAGTGTAAATGCCTTAAAATCTGTCGTTATCATATTTTGTGTCTGGGTCCTTGCTGAAGTGGATGTCCCCCTGGAAGAAAGCTAACCATTCCTAAAAGCCTACTCTTTTATGGTGCATCTTGTGCATCTTGTCTGAGACCTATAGAACTGCAACCCCATTATTTAGAAACTGCAGTAGCTGTGTCTATATAAATGTATGAAATACAAGATGAACCCCAAAAGACAGTTGGTACTCTATTTGGTCCCTACCCGCAGATGATGAACTGCTGCAATAAAGGATGGAAGTTGAGATAGTAATGTTCTCTATAAGGCCTTGTTCACATGGGCTTCAGCATCCTTTAAGTCTCGAAAGGAAACTTCAGTTTTTCCACTATGAGGAAGGATGTTAAACACATTTCTTAATAGGAGTGCTGACTGTTACTTTAAACATGCTATAGGTTTCAGCAAACTTATGCTGCAAATAGTCTTGAAGTTTATTGAAGCCTACTTAAAGTTTGTTTCAAGGAACAGTCAGCACTACCATTAAGATCTGTGTTTAACAACCCAAACTGGACCTAAAGGTGTGTTAAAGACCTTCAATAAAACTGCTTAAAGGAGAACTATGAGTGCTTTTCAGTCACCTCATAGTTCTAGCCGACCTGTGACAATGAGATCGGGAGGTGAGCGAACACATACCGGCGTTCGCTCACCTCTCGATCCTGTTACGGCTCTCTGCCGTGACAGGGGAGGGGCTGGATTCCCCCTTCCCCGCTCCGATCCGCCAGCGCTGACTGGCAGAACGGACGGAGGAGGGGGCGGGTAGAGCTGGCTCTGCCTCCGCTTCAGCTGCGGCTCCTCAGTATACCGCAAGCAGCAGCTTAGGGTGACGGGAGGACGCTAGTTTGTGTCCTCCCGTTACCCTAAGGAGAACTATGGGGAAAAGCCTTAACCCCATAGTTCTCCTTTAAACCTTGCCCAAAGTAAATGCTTTGCAAAATCTCACTGTGAAAAGGCCTTAACACAAGTTTTTAGTGATTTCTTTAGATAATTAAGTCTAAAAGGATATGATGCAAAGCTTCTGAAATAGGGAACTGCCCTCAGTTCATTCTCAAAAGCAAGCTATTTATCTTTGTTCTATGTTAAGAATAAATCATGTGTTTGCATCTCTGTAATTCCTAGGTCAATAACACAGAAGCAGGCCAGGCTATAATCCTTGGAAGTGGCGCTCAATTGAATGAAACCATCCGCAAAGTCCTTTCCTGCTTTGTATGTCTAGGTAAGTGACATCTTCTCTAATTTAGAAAAGTGTTTAAAATAAAACAGGGATAGCTGTTATACCCCATTGAAGAGAGAAATCCTTATAAGAGAATTAACTAATATTTCAGTTTTAGGAAGATGCTGGTGAATTGTACACTATTATATTGTATCTCTTGGGGAACCAGATGTATCATCTTCCTGCTATTTTTTTGTACTTTGTTTTTTGGAGTCTCACTCCTTCTGATACAACATGGAACGTTTAACTCAAAATAAATGAAATATCCAATATGGAGAGTGAGACCTCCTTAAAATGGCAACAAAAAGGCAGACCTGGATAATCAAAAGCATCTCACAGTTTCTTAGAATTAAAGGAAGCAAGTGCATCATTCAAATAGCCAGTGCCTATAAAACAAATATCAGATCTGGATGGACTAAACCATGACAGGATGAAAGAATTGCGATAAGCAGCCCATTTTAAATGAACACAGGAAAAAGTAGGGCATGTTTTTTTTTTGCATCGCAGTACATCACAACACAAATGGTGCATTTTTGTGCATTGTGGTGCGCTGTTATGCAGCTGCATTCTGGATAAACAATGGGGTATCCATTATAATAATGCAACCCACTAATGCATGCACAGTGTAGTACTTAATAGATGACATGTATTACCATAAGTAATCCCTTAGCCAGTGCGGTAGTAAAAGGAAACAGGTCCAAAACTAAAAATTCACTTCTTTCAGTCTGGCCTCTACTGGACCTTTGTAAGTAAGTCTTGCTTCAGACATGGAAGTGGTTATGGGGATTGCAGAAAATAAACACAAGATTTTCTGCAGCTCAGATTAAACACAGCCATCATGTCTTTCTGTACAGGCTCCTGATGGTAGAGCCCAATGAGAGCGCTAACTTGCAAAAAAAAAAATAAGACACTGTCTTATTTTCGGGGAAACACGGTAGTATGCTCAATACTGCCTCCAAAAGCCCTTCATGGTTTAATTATTTGCATAAAAGTAGATGTAAACCCTAACTGAATGGCATTCAGTTTGCTAAAGCACTGTGTATTATGAACAATTGCGATAACATTTCGGGAGCTGTACGAGCTATAGTGAATAGCCCGTACAGCACCCCTTCGGTTCTACTGAACCGAAGGGGTCCTGGGGCCCGAAGCTAGCCGAAGGATCGTCCGAAGCTACGGCTAGATCCTTCTGCAGCTTCGTGAATAGACCCCTATGGTTTTTTTTTCCTCTTTTATCTTGTAGACATCTCAGTGCTGCTGATATTATGGAGCCTCTTAGCAAACACTTTAGGTCTACATGCACTACAGCAATGGCTGCATGGCATTTCTCAGGCTGGTTTGAGATGGGGACAGTGGTGAACCATGTCTGTCATTGTGTATTACACTAGCTACTTGTAGTTTCCATCAGAAACCCATGTGACAGGGTGACAGCATAGGAGCACAGTCGGGAGACAGGAAGTGCTAGAGCAAGGACCTTAATAAAAACAATTAAAATATTCAACCATACTTTTTATAACTGCATTAGCATGTTAAAGTTTATATGAGATTTCAGTGATTGGCTTTACATATTCTTTAATCACCCAGGGTGTGAATAAAAGGGATAGGGGTTGTATGAAAGAGCAATCATTCATGTGTGCCAGGGGCAGCATGAACTCTAAATGTAATCTCAACATGTAATGCAATTTCAAACTGTGTTCTTTATCCACAGATGTGTGTGAGCCAGCTAGTGAATGTGGAGTTGGTATTCCCAGGGGCGATCTCCGTTTTAGACGCTCAGCAACTACTGATGTAGACATTGACTTAGCCTTCCTTGTGGACAGTTCAGACTCCACAAATTCAGCCCAGTTTGCTGAGATAAAAAGATTTGTCTCCCATGTGATTGGACAGTTGGAGCTCAGTCCAGATCCTAAATCCTCTTCCCATCATGCACGCATTTCAATACTCCAGCATGCTCCCTATGAACATCAGATTAATTCCAGCTTCCCTCCTGTGAGAATTGATGTAGGACTGACTGAGTACACTGAGAAAGAGAAACTTCAGGCATTTGTTCTAACCAAAATGACTCAGCTGTATGGAACACGGTCATTGAACAACGCTATCAAGTATGTGGTGGAACATGTGCTTGAGAGTGCTCCCAACCCAAGGGCCATGAAGGTCATCTTCCTTATTTTGACTGGAGACGTGAAGCCTCATGAGCTCAAACAGTTGCGCCAGACTGTAATCGAGGCCAAATGCAAGGGCTACTTCTTTGTGATTTTGAGTGTAGGGAAGAAGGTACATACTGGACATTTGAACTCACTGGCTAGTGAACCACATGATGTTTTCTCCAAGAAAGTTGGAAAGGCGTCAGAACTAAATGAAGAGACCCTGCTGAGATTTGGAATGCAACTGCCTGGATTTATAAGCAGTAAGTGCTAACAAAAGGAGAGTCTGTACATAACGCATTGCATATAAACCTAAGAAAACATTTTGGCTTTAAATACACTTTAACTATTAATATAAATGTCATAATCATAATACATGTCTCACTCATATTTGCTTTTATCTGCTCCTTCTGTGTATCACAGGTGAAAATGCATTCCATCTGTCTCCTGAAATTCAAAGTCAATGTGGTTGGTTCCAGAACGATCAGCCTCCAAGCACCAATGAAAGCACCAATGAAGCGTGAGTGAGACAGATCTTTCATCTGTAACTAATAATATTTAATAGTAGCAATCAGATGGAATAGTTTTTAATGCAAAAATAGACAAAGCCTTAAAGATGATGTAACATAGGTTAAAAAATTCTCACTCAAACTGAAAACTGTCCTGTTTGAAAACTGTCTACAACTACCAATTCAATTTTAATTTTCAATTGCCAACTTTGAGGTATCTTCAAGTTTAAATCTCATTGGTTGTTGGAGGCAATACAGACAGGACTTTTAAACATTTTTGAGAATAAGTCACAGAAAGTGCTCTTGATACAAGGTAGTAATTTAGCATTACCCTGCAACAGGAAGTGCTGTTGGTACTGGCAGGAACTTGAGACAAAGAACTTTGTAACAGATTCACAAAAAAATATTTAATTAAAAAAACGGTATAATACACAATGAGGCATAATGCCAAAAACACTAATACATGGATTTTGGGTTTACATACACTTTAATTCTGTAACATGCTGTATCTGCATTGCAGGACTGATGATTCTCTAGTACCTGACAAAATATTATCCAGTGAAAAGCCTGAGGTCATAACAGCACGAACAAGCATCAACACCCTTACAGGTAATTATGTCACTCATATGATTTTCTGACTTTATATGCATCATTATTCATGCTTTTAAGCTAAGATCAACCTGTGTATTTCAATATTTTTATTCTTGCCTAAAGATGTCAGGCATTTTTCCTCAAAAACATATATAATTAACTAAATTACGAATAAAGCCCAACCAAAGTCCTGTCATTTTTTATTATTTTTTTTTAGCTTTGGCCAGGTTGATGAAGGATTATAACCACCAAGGATTTTATTTGCTGTTTGTTGTTCTCCATTTACTTTCTGTTCCACTATCACCAAAGACACCGAGACACAAACTACAATGAAAATACCTTTTTAACAGAGTGTGAAAAGGTTTAGAAACCTATGAAGTTCTTATTGTTATTGTGCTCTTATTTATGACTCACTTTCTGACCTTCGAACAACCTGTACATCAGAGTTTAATCTTTTGTTAGATGTATCTTTATGTTTTTCATGATACAGGGAGGTGAAAACACCTCCCTGTAGTACTAAAAATCAGTAGTAATAAAAATCAGAGGTTATACCCCACCTCACTTTGTACAAACTCCTTTAAAACCAATAATTCTTCTCCTGAGGCACCATCAATAATTGCACCCAATAACAAAATGTTAAATTAGATGCTGTATGTGATAGACTTTTATTTATGAAACTGTAATGATCATTTTGACAAAGGTTAATATTGCTACTTTTTCTTCAAGATGTCACCTTAACTCCAGAGACCACAACAATGCAGAGGACTGAGCTTCAGATATTTAATATAACAGAGAACAGTGTGCGTCTGAGCTGGACCAGTTCTGATTCCCTGAAACCCCACGTCTATGAGCTCAGCGTCATCTCACTAGCGGACCAGAGTCTAGTCCTTAAACAAAATGTCACAGGCACTGAAAGACTTATTGGAGGACTTGCAAGTGGACAGATGTACCAAGTCACCATTACTGGGCAGCACAAGAGCCTTGGCCTGATAACTTACCAAGCAACATTCGCTACTAGTAAGTCTCTGTATTCTTACAATGTTATTTGTGGAATTATTTAACAGAATGATGGTTTGAATGTAATAAAGATTGTTAAATCAACTGTGAATCAGAACTCGGAGTACAATTTAGCAGGACGAAAAACGTTGATCCATGTTAAATATTGTAGTCAAAGGCAAATGTTTCCACTTTTAGATAGAGTAGGGAAGGGTTTGGTCCTTTGTCAAGATTTACTATTGGGGGGATTCATCTTTCTATTTTTCCTGGTGACCATTGTAACGAATACACAAAATGATAAGAATTTTGAAATGTCACCAGACCAAAAGGTTAGGGAAAATCCTGTAATAGGAACATCTGTTCCTGTGGCATCTCTAAGATGGGCATTCTGTTAACGTTGGAAAGATTTCGTCTTTTTTCTTTAAATAAATAAAAACATAGAATATCATCTGAGCTTATTTATACTTTGTCACAATATTTTTCCCAAGGTTATGGCTCTTTAAATATATGATTGTTCTATTAAAAGAGATTATCTTAGCAGAGGTGGACTGCAGTGCTTAGAGCACCACAGATTGTGTGCCTATAGCCACCAGTGATGTATGGCTTGCACACAATGTTGGAGCAGTACTTTAGCACCCAAGGCAAAGAAGCCAAAATGCAACCTCCTGTCTATTTTTTATTGTCCAGTTCCAGCCACATACAGTATATTTCCTCAGAAAATTATCCTTATAACAACAATGTAGCTATATACATGTTATCACTTGGCTATCTGTGTATTAGAACCAGATGGTAGAGTGACTTTGGACTGCTTGAGAGTGAATTACAGCTTATGCCACCATGTGATGGAGGTGCTGGGAAGGTGATGAGTCATGATGTAAGATGGCCCTTCTCTTACCTAGTGTACCATGTACCATCAGGGAGATGGTACAATGAAATAACTTGTGCTGCTGCTTATATTTTCCTAGCTGAAGCATGTGAGGTTGAAACCTCTTTTTTTAGTAAGAAAGCTCTATCTGTCCCCAAAAAAGGGTATAAAATTAATTTCAGTACAGCGCTGCATGACGGAATAAATGTCAGTCAAAGTAGCGCAGCGCTGAATACTGAAAAATGGCCTGGATGGGAAGGGGGTTTAACACCGTGGGTGTCAACTGGTTAAAAGCCAAACCCCCTATGTGTAGTTCTGTAGTCCAGCAGCAGAGAACTAAGGTAGTGCTGACAAGACTGCTTAACGTCAATTCAGCAGAGGCAGTATTGTCAGTTCGCTACAGGAAAATAGGAGCTTACTGGATTTCTGGACAGGCCGCCATGCATTGGAGAGATATACTGTATTTTCTTTTTATTGTGCTAATAAGAATATTTTTTGCTGTCCATAGAAACTAATCAGTTTCCATCTGTCATTTCTGTAGTGTAGAGTTGAAAATTGCAAGCATAAATTCTGACTGGTTGCTATGGGCAACAATAAATCTTCTTGTTAGTGGTCTTTATACATACTGTATGCCCCAGATGATTTTAAAAGTAACACATATACTCTTATAACTCTACAATTGTATTTGAAAATCCTATGATCTGAAGAAGCATGTTCTCAACATCTTCTTAACCCACAAGTTGTGTGCTTCTGTTCTAGAATCCCAGCTGGAACATTTTAGAGGAAATTTAAACATATACAATGCAAGTGACTTGCAGCAGAAAAACATAAAAATGAAAAAAAATAATAGTGAATATAAAAGTAGAATGCTCTGTGCCACACAGAGACACTTACAACAAGTCTAAATATGGCGTGTGTCTCCTTTATAGGTAATTCTCAACCCAAGTCTGAGGTTGTGGTGCCAGAGGTTGTGGTTCCAGAAGATGTGCCAGAAGTTGTAGTGCCAGAGATTGTGGTTCCAGAGGTTACAGTGCCTGAGGAAGTGGTGGGTTCTGACACAGCATACACCACAGAACCACTGAACAGCCCTGAAATAGGTAAGTGTTGGGGAACACCATGATCTTTGCAGGCTCGGAAGCCAGGCATTTTAGTGAATGAAATAAAAAAACAGTTTAACTTTTATAGAAGACATCCGGGCCCAACTAATGTTGGTGTCGAAGCCATGAAGCTGGTTAGGTCTATGAAGTATAAGACTATAGAGTATTTTTAAGCTGGAATACAAAAATGTTGAAGTTGTCACAAAGTAACCTGCTTTGGTCAAAAAGATCAGGAGTCAGACTAAAGTTAAATACAATGCTCAACAGAATAGAAGGTTTTTTTTGTAATGCCAAGAGCTAAGCACTAAAAGGTGTAGGTGCTGGACTGCTAGCCCACAGCGCCAATAGTCTTGATAGGTTAGTTAAGTGTTAGGGAAAGGTTATGGGTTAAGTTACGGTAAGGCTTAAAGCTTAAGAGATTGATTAAGGTTAGGGGAGTGATGTTTTTAAGTGTTAGGCTTAGCTTAAAGTATTTACAAAAGGATTTTCTTCTAGATATGGAGTGGTGAGGGTTAGAACCACTGTCAGGTTTTTAGTGCTGGCTGTGTCTCGTTAGTGAGAATCTCTCTCTCTAACTATCCAGTTATCCAGAAAATCTTCCAGTGGGGACACTTGTGACAACCATCTAAGATGGGATTTCCCTCACATTGGAAAGATATCCTCTTGGGTCTACAGGACAAGAAATGAAGGAAAATCTCCCTAAAGAGACACAGATGAAAAAAACAAAACATGTGTTAAGATATAATAATTTAGGCTTCGGTGAAGAGTCCTGTTTGGGTGTTAGGGGTCGTTTAAAAGCTATGGGTGCTAAGGGTAGAGATAAGGAATGATTAAGGGCTGGTTCATGCCAGCCCCATTGGGCTGTGTTGGGCAGCGTTGCCCAATGCAGTCCCAACACATAGACAAAGCAATTTGCCTTATGTCCTATTATTTCAGTTCACAACACTGCAGTGCATTGGTGTGCACTAAAAAAAAAAGTAGGATAGGTTTAATTTTGACATGAGCTTTGAACACGCTACAACGCATCACATTGTGCTGCAGTGCATAAAGTGAAATTAAATCTCATTTTGTGACATTTAACTAAAGTTTAAAAAAAAAAAAAAATAGTGTGATGAGCTGTAACACCGTATCACACTGCCCGAACGCAACACACACTTTATGCAAAACTGCAGTTTTCTACGCACTAGCACTAGCTAATTAGCAATTCCTAAATTGTCTGAATCTACTATGCAACACTGTAATCTTGCTCATACCTGTCAAAAGGTTGTACACAAGGTTACAAAGACAGTTGTCTTCTGATTTAATTGCTTTTGTTTAACAGTGAAGTCAAATTTCAAAAATCTCAGTATTTCAATCTAAACAGATTTTCAGCATGTTCTGTATTTTACTTGGACACTCAATTTTTAATAGATTTGGTGTTATATTTATTCACAAATGCCACTATTTGTCAAGGAGATTTGTGTCACAGTTTTGTTGCTATTCCTGTACTTTGATACATTTGTGATTAGCCTGATAGATGTTACACAGCAAGTCATAAAACTCACATATATTTAGATGGCATATATTTATGCTATGTATAACTTGTTAAAAGGTTAGTTATTGGGGGTGGTTTACTAAAGGTATAGAGAATGTTCACTTTGCATTGTGAATGTTTACCGAGCTTAGTAAAAAAGTGAAGTTGGATTTACTTTATCATCCAATCCTGTATACAAACATATCCTGTTTTTTTCTCTTTCACATAAGTGGGTATTCAAACTGAATACAGCTTTACCTTATTTATTAAGCTCAGAGAACATTCACAATGCAAAGTGAACATTCTCTATTTCTTTAATACATTAACCCAGTTATGTATACCATGTAGAAAAATGTGCCTGAAAATGTGAAGACAATACAGTTCATGATTAAATTGTTGCAAAAATGCATTAAGCATTCATTGGAGTAACCTACATTTGGTTATACTTTATTGATTATCACGTGGCTTGTAATTACATCCATGGCCCCGTAATTACTTGATTTCAGATTACATCTGAGTCAATTATGAAAGTAAAATAAAGTAATATTGGACTTTTTTTGCAATAAAATGTGCTGACCACTTTCAGTAACTTGACTAATAATCAGTCCACAAGGCCAACATTTTTCAGTTCTCCCTCGAACATTATAGGGATGAAAGACCCATGATCAACCATCAGGTATGCCCAGTGTCCACCGGTTCACCTTGTAACTCTAGACACTCTTTGAAATTCCACTTTAACAGATCCTTGTGAGCTAGATCTGGACATGGGCACCCAATGCAAGGAGAATGAGGTTAAGTGGTTCTTTGACAAGACAAACAAGATTTGCACCCAGATTTGGTATGGTGGGTGTGGTGGCAATGCCAATAAATTTGACACAGAAGCTGAATGCATCAGTAGGTGTCAAAAGACATGTAAGTATTAGATCAAGGGCAACTGATCTACCACTCACTTCTCTTTCAAAATAACGGTTTTAATTTCTGTAGACACTTTCTTTCCCACAGGCTTTACATCTTACAGCAGGCCACATGATGGACTCCATCTCCTTTTTCTTTCACTATAATCTTGTTTGTTCTGCATGAAAGCATGAAAAACATTCAATGCCATAACCCAGCAGTCATCTTCATCAACAGGGCAAGACTTAAGATTCCTTGCACAAAATTGCAAATTCAAATTGCTTTAAGGATGGAGGCTGCACTAATTCTAACAGTAAACCATTGTCATTTTAGGACTTTCCATGTGTGTCTATCGCAGCATCAAGTAAACATGGCTACATGGATTATTTTGTTCCTCTTTTCTGTTGTCTAGAAAGCATAAACCCAGGAGTGATCTTATTAGTTATCTAACGCTACAAAAAATGATTTCCATTACCATGCTTCTGATCCCAATTATCTAATTATTTAGGATGGACCATTCATATATCATAGAATGAAAGAGTGAAAGGGAATCAGAATGTATGCATATAATTTAACAGAGAAGATTAAGTAAAATCTGATATTTTAAATGTGTATACACTGTGCATATGGTCAGTACTAAGCAAAAAGATCATAAGGTTGAAGGGTCAGTCCCCCAATAACTGACATTTCTGTTTTTAGTAGATGCTGGAGAGTTAAACTGCTTGGCAAAATATCCTCATTATAATAGGAACTGGACTGTACTCTTCCTTTTGGAATTTGAATTTATTATTGAGAATGTGATAGGAAGATCTAGAACACACAATGTGGGCAGAAACACCGATAACTCCTACCGTAGGTGGACAGGAACTGGGTCAGGAACATGTTGCTGTTATATTATTCATGTTCTATAAGAGACCTTATTTTAAAATGTTAAATTGTGGGCTAGCTTATTTTATTTAAATTCAATTCAATTAAAGTATACTTTATGCTTTTGATGGCATTATTCTTATAAGTAATCTGTCACCAGTAAAATCATAATTGCATATACAACAATTAACTAATTAGATTAAATTAGAACTGGAAATTGCTAACAAAATCTTTAACCCACACGGTTTGTTAGTAATGGTTTGTAAATGGACTAACCTCCAAATATTGCAGAGAGAGCCACATTCTCCACAAAGCACTGTTCAACCTCGCACCTCTTTTTCAAGATATTACCTCCATCTTTAATGATTCTGATACTCAGACTTGATGTAATTCCACACTTGTGAGCCATAATGCCAGTTATTTGTGTATTAGTCTCCATGGTCTTGATTCCACTAAGCTTCTGAGTTACATTTGTCTAGGTGGCTATCGTTTTGCTTAAAGTAACGTTACAATGCAACATGAAAATCCAATCTGGATGCAGCCATTTTTAATAATTATTTGTTGTGTTGATGCACACTGAAGAGTCTAAAGCTCTTGGCTCCTTGTAACTTTCTGCACTATCGTTGGAGATGTAATTAGAAGGTGTTGAAACTGCTGCTTATTCGGCTATGGCAATAAAAATGTAGAACAAAAATGTGATCTTTACATTGCTTCTATATGTCATATACTGTGATTAGACTTTACATGTGCAGAGTTTATTTAGGGTGGCATATTCCCAACATAGACAGAAAGATATTCTAAAAGATAAAAAGAAAGAAACGGTGAAGGAAACACAGACTACTGTTTGCAGGGGACCCCTTGGTAAGTGCCAAAGGGCCATATATGACTCCCAGATTGTAGCTGGGCACCTGTTTGCTAGGGATATAGAAGCTCAGTGGCACCAAGGATCTAGAAGCTCAGAGGCTTTTTAGCACTCACAAACACGTTTCATTTGCTTGCAGTAACTAATAATTCATTGCTCCCGCTTTCTAGGTGCTTATAGAATAACAAGCCTTTTATTTTGCTTTGCTAATTGCTAATTTCTTTCTAGAAATGTAGACGCAGGTCATTTTGAACCTCATCATTTTCTGAACCTTATTCAAGAGAATTTCCATTATAAGGGGGCATAAACACTATTCCATATTACACTTTTCCAAGTTAATTGCAAGTTTACCATCTAATTAAATAAAACATATTCTTTTTTTCTTAGTGGTTGAGAAATCCATGCAGCTACCAGCGTTGGAAACAAAAGCATTCCCAGGTAATTACACCAGACGCCTAGTCAGGAGACCATTGTTCAGGCGCAGAAGGATTCACCCAGACAAAGCTCACCTTTATCAAAAGAGGACTTCTGTGAATTAAAGATACCATTTTTTTTTTTTTTGAGGCATCAGACAACTACCACTTCAAGGTTCAACCTCTTGCACTCGCACAGGCATTGTTGAAACACCCCAAAGCATTTTAGATCTTTGATTCAGCTCAGATTAACACAAAATTTACCATTCCAAAGCTAAAACAGTTAGGGGTTTATGTATACAAAATCGTGTCAACATGAACATTTATTGTTGCCATAGAAGCCAATCAGAAATCTTGTTTCATCTTTAACACTGAAAGGCACTTGGATTTTGGTTGCTATGGACAACAAGAAATATTCTGTTTAGCACATTTTTTCATACAGAAGCCCCATAGTGAGATATTGGGATTAATTTGCTAAAGGAGTAGAGACTGTTCAATTAGCAAAATTAATGTTTTTTGAACTTACTGAATATGGTGTGTTCAATCCAATCAGGAATCACATAAATGAAAAAAATGGTGCTGTTTTTGATTCTCTTGCATTTGATTGGGCTTTGATAGTGACAAGTTCACCTTATTTACTAACACTCACTATGTAAAGTGAACATTCACTTTGCTAAGTCAACAGCCTCTACATTTTTAGTAAATAAAACCCCATAGTGTTGGCTGAGCTATGGGAATAAAGCACTGTAAAGTAAGGGGTGGTGCGAAGTGCAGCATTGCTATGTGAATTAAGTTATCACTGTGTATTAGGTCCATTGTATGGACACTGTGAAGCTATGGTAATTCCTGATGTTATAAAGCAGGTCTTAATAGTTTTTCTTTATTTTATTTTTTATTTTGTTTGGTTGGGGTAAAATGATCTGTTACACACGTTGTAAATAAGCACAATACATTGAAAAAAAAAACATGAAACATTGCAGAAGTTTCTGCTCATTTTTTAACTATCTCTTGAAAAAGTTAACTGTAAACCAGTATTCATATAATGTGGCTTACTAGGAGGGTAATGGGGAATGGTTACTTCGAATTTGTTCTTCATCCCAAGAATGTATTCCCAAGTCATGGAAATTGTTTGAGCAAGCAAAGCCCACATGTGAGACTACAGCTTGTTTCTAAAATATTTCATTAAAATGATTCATGGATCTGTTTTTGCTTTTCATTTGTTAGTCAGTCCCAAACAGATGCAAACTTCATAAAAATAAACTAAAGCACATGTGAGTGTACACTACTTGGGACACATGAACTTTTGCATGAGGGAAAAGGTAATGACAAAGCCAACATCATGGTACAGGGAGATCTCAGCTAACGGAGCTGGCCAATTACATCAGGTGACACGCGTTGTGCAATAGCGCTAATGTCCAGCCAAATCTCTTGTCCATTTTCCACTGTATTAGTTGTGACTACATTACGTGTTCATGGCTATTGTTAAAACGAAAAACATAAAACATTTGTGTGAACGGGGTTGGGTTTTTACTTTTTAGTATATTATATATAGTTATAATATATGTATGTGCCATTGTATACTTTTGTTGGTTAAGGCCTTTGTTTAAGGTTTGCATGGATATAAATTAGGACAGTGACATAGCAACAGGGGTTGTCGAAAAGTCTGATTCTGCCATTTTCACCCCCTTTTTTCACCACTAGTTTCTTGAACGCATACAAAGATTGAGCTACTTGGCACAATGTCAGCGGTTTCATCCAGAGACACATTGATATGTATATGAAGGTCTCTATGGTTGGAGATGGCCTCTGGAAAAGAACAGTTATATAGTTGCCGAGCAGCATGAATGCCACAAAAAACAACATAAAAAGGAAGGGGACAAGATTTGGCCTGGCTAACTTGGTAAAAAGGAGGTGGAGGTCTTTCATTGGACTGGATTTCAGTAGGACCTAGGGAACCTGGACTTTCCCTAATTATTATTATACAGGATTTATATATTGCCAGCAGTTTGTGCAGCACTTTACAATATAAGGAAGACATGACAATTACAATACAATTCAAGACAAGATGGTAAGGAGGGCCCTGCCCATTAGGGCTTACAATCTAATCATCATGTACTACTGTTTACCGAAATAGCCAGTTGCCAAAACTCTTTTTTCCCCAAATGCCACTATCAAAATGTATTTCCATTAAAAAATATGGTGTGAAATATATGTGTTGGCAATTCGTGTATGAGGGAAAATGCAGCTAATCCTAAAAGACCTATACATCTGCAAACTGCAAATAAAACTAAGCTACTCTTGCTACAGGTAAACATTCCATGGCTCAAACTAATACTTATATATAACGGCTTCATGGGCTTCAGTGATTCACACCTATAAATACTGTCTTGATGACATTCCTGGTTCTGAGTGAGCTGAAACACTGCATTCTTCTGTACTCTTAAACTTTAAACATAAAAGAAAACTGCTGCTCCCACCTCTGTGATTGCCCCGTGCAATGGTTACTGACCCACTGGTAGTTATAGGATACCAGTAATGTAAAGTACAATATGCTCAGTGTAATAACCCATAGGCAACAAATCACAATTTATCTGTGACCAATCTGATTATAGTAAACTCAAATCTGAATCATGTTATGGTTATTGCACTTTGCATACCATTGCTTCTCTACAACAGGATCTCTAAGTAATGTATGTCAGAACAAATTAATTAGCAATGAACAGGAGTTTCAACTGCAGTTGTTATCTCGTTTATGTGCCACGTCTTAAGCATTGTCTTGCATTGTCATCTACCCTGTAGTGTAGATTTGATATATAGATACATCTATATCTATATATATATATATAGATATATATAGATATATGTATATATAAAATGTGTGGGGGTGTTTTGTCTTTGTCATTGACCTTCATGTATCATGTGTATTTGTTTTTGGTTTTCATACTGGTTTTCATCTTCATTGTATGTGGTTGTGCTTTTCTGGTTGTGCTTCAGCTTTGTTATAGTAGACTGCTAATAGTTGTATTTGTGTTCCATTTCTGCTTTGCTATACGTAAGTGTGCTTTTCAGCTTGCTATCTCTGTCTGTTACTAGTCTATCAATTAATCTTGCTGTTGCTAACCTGGAGTGGCAATCTGGTAGCTCAGATATTTGCTAGAACAGCTATTGTGGGAGCCTGATTTTAATGATTTGTCAGTTGTACTTCTAGTATTTATATATAGTGCTGACACATTACTCAGCACTTTGCAGAGTGCACAGTGCTATTCATATCACTTTCTATCCTCTGAAGAAGATCACAATTTAATGTCCCCACCACACTCATACACATACTAGGGGCAATGAACCTACCAAAATGTTTGGGATTGTGAGAGGACAGTGGAACAATCAACCCACCCTGACATAGGGAGAAATATAGGCAAGAGTGCTAACCACTTAGTGCCCTTGTGCTCTTAACTGCCAGTACTAAGCTGAAGTGACTACAACTTATATACATTGTACAATACAGCTACACAGAGCTTTGGAAATATTGATGCATTTTTAATTGCACTCTGGAACCTTTGATGCAACTTTAAGATGTAGATGTAAGATGTAGTTTACTAAATCATAATTTTACAAAATCTAAAACAATCTAATACAATTCTCTGTGCAACTCCACTGATATGTCCAGTACCAGTATTGAAGATGTACATTCTCTTCTGCTTCCTTGCCATACATCTGCACATCATTGCCGCATAGCTGTTGGTAGTACTGCAGCCCTTCTTAGGATATTGTACTCTGGTAAAGTAATTTAAATGCTTTTTTACAATCATGATGGGCCTTTAATCCTTCAGTCCCTTAAAACATAATCCATACATGTTTCCACATATTTAACATAAAATACACCTTTCCTATGTCATATGTTCCACCCGATTACTTCTATGAACTAAACCTGTTCAGCAGACACCTACTAATCAAGTGATGTCTGTTATATGCAGGACATTAATTATCTATTATATGAAACAAATATTTATCGAAACATGAATGTAACTAGCCTTTGTTAGAACAATCCTCGTTAATGTGTTATGAGGTACATGTATTTGTACTTATGAAATACAGCTCTGTAGGTATTTGAGTGCCTGGATCCTCTTTCTCTCATGGATTGGGTACAGAGATGCATAAATGGAAATGCATACAACTATTACATGGTAACATGCAGTAGAGATCACAGAAAAGAGGAAGTAAGGCCTGCTTAGTTTATGGTCCACATTGTGTTTCATAAGTGGTCTTCTGCTTAACATCATGTAAAACTCCTACATATGCTTAAAGTATCTCTAGAGCATATTTATATAAACTGGAAGGCATAAAACACAACCCTTGTCGCCTCTTCAACATTTGGTAGGACTTATCAGGAAGAGGTCTAGATTTAACTTTTCTGATGGTGTTTATACAAGTCTACTTCCTTTTTGGCTATCAAGTCCGTTAAAAATCATAGACATTAATTATTACACGCACCAATTCAAAAACACCAGAAAAATGTTTGCAATGGTGATGTTCTGAAGTGGTAAATGCTCAGATTTGTATTTGAAAAAGCACAATAAGTAAAACCCTGAATGAAAAAACATTTTATTGTTGAAGGTTCCAGTTAATAATCAACAAAAAACATTTTTTTCTTCTTAAGAAGGAAAGGATTAGAACCTTTGTCAAGCATGTATTGCTGTATCACCATTGGTGTCTTCACGTCCATGTGGGTTCTTTCTGAAGCGGGGTTCCATGGAACCATAGTGTTCCTCCAGAGTTTGCTATGGATTCCTTGGCTTGTGGCTACAGGGGGACAGTCTGACCACCACTGAGAGGGGGTAATTCTTCCTGTTAACTCCCAATGTGAGGGGCATTCTTCCCATTTACCCCTATTGAGTTGGTTTTAGCAGGGGTTCCCTGAGGTCTGAAAATTATTTCAAGGGTTTCTCTAGAGTAAAAAGGTTGAGGAAGTCAAAGATTCAACTTATATATCCTCTACTAATAATGCCTGACCACATGACACCACCTCCATTCAATCCTTTACCTGGTGTCAACTGAACTGAATGCAAGGAAAATGTCTCCAATGGGCTCATAGGCAGCAATAACAATAGGCAGTTCTAACTCTTTCACACTCCAAAAAATTGTGCTAAAGCTGCAGAATACATTTTTAAAAAGTTTTCTCTTTAACTTACAACAACAATAACAATGTGTTGAATAACTAATTTTGCTACATAAACCTATTCAACAACACCACACAAAGGCTAGGGCATAAATGCCTAAAGGAGTATCTTTAACCCATTGTCAGCAATCTCCTCCTCCGCAGAACAATGATGTCAATGGCTTGTAGTGTCTATGACGTTATATTGCTTGCCAAGATAAATTAAATAATGCCTGTGTAGCTTAGCCCTTAAAGGGAAACAGTTTGAGTCATTATTATTCTTCCCCTATCTAGATATCAAGCAGATCCAAAGTAGATACAGAGGCACCCTCGGGACTTGCAGAAGAGATAAGGGAGATAAATATCAAGCAGTACATTCAGCACTGGTCCTATATGACCTCTGAGATAAAAACAATTAGCCACACAAGGACTTGTTTTCTATCAGGGACACCATAATATTGAACTTTTTTGAAAAAAATGTGCATAATCATAACAGTGCGTTGTAATATTTTAAAACACTATATTAGAGTAAAGTTTGCAATGATATAGGTACATTGGTATGTTATAGATTACAATTCCATATGCAGGCTGCAAATCCTACTTAGTGGTGCTGCACATGTTCAAAAGCGTATTGTTCTAATAGAATATTATTATACTGCAATAAACTTCACAATTAGGTGCAATTTATTTATTACAATTACTTATCACCAAATATTAACCTAACCAATCAGAATTCATCGTTCAGTCATCTGACTTAAAGCAGAACTATGAGGTGAGTGATTTCCACTTATCCTCATAGTTAGAGTCAGCTCTATTGATCGGCTCTTGATCGGCTCACTTCCCGATCGTCTCCCTACAGTGAGCGGTGACTGGGGGCGGGCACAGCTGGCTCTGCCTCTAGATAGCTGGCTCTGTCAATTAGCTAGCTGGTTGGATCCAGGCAGTATTGTCGGGATACGTCGCGGCTCTCTCAGTATATCGCGGGCAATAGCCTGCGATATACTGAGCTTTTGGTCACGGGAGGAGGTTAGTATATGTCGTCCCGTGACCCGTGTTTTTCCCCAAAAAACACTTACCTCATAGTTCTCTTTAAACTATTGTACTGATATGTACAATAGTTTAAAGAGTTAAATAGCCAATTACCTTCGGCCCTTTATGTTTGCCATCTAAACATTTGAAAAATACTCAAGTAACAAACAGATGTTAGTATTTTAAAAGACATACATAAAAATCTTTACCTGGGTGAATGTACAAATTAAAGCTTGGATGTAAAAAATTCAGTCTTTACCTGGGTGAATGTACAAATGAAAGCATAAAACAAAATTCCTGCCTGAAATCCAGTGCTGTTCTGTGCAGTCTATGGTCTTATATCAAGTGTCCTTGCCCTATTCAGTTCTGTGGCCTACAAAACCTCCATGCATGTTATGGAAATGAAAAGAGGGGAGGTGTTCTGTAGTCATGTCCTAGAGTGACAACACTGATCCTCCATAGATACAGTGCAGTGATTGAGCATTGTTGCCCTAGGATAGGAAGTGTTACTGGCAGGATCATCAGGTGAAAATCAAGGGAACAATTATTTAAAAGAAAATGAATGCAGCCACCACATCTCAGGATTGGTAAACTGCACTAGATTACGCTTTTGTCCATGGGTTGAGACACACTAACTCTACTATTTTAAGAAGCTAATGCATATGGAGAAAATGAAAGCAATTGCAAGATACCATAGCACTTCTAAGGCCGTCTTTAATTTATTTTTAAAAGCTGCTCATGAGGCGTACATAAGCCTCCAGCCATAAATACACACCAGATGCAAGCCATCTATAGTGTTACCCAGAATTCCATAATGAAGGCTTTAGGATTTAGTTTTAGCTTTTATATGGTTCTTGAGTACAAGGCTAAATGACTTCAGATTGCCAGATTATTACACATCTGTGCCAGATTAAACATATACATTTGGTTTATTACACATAAAGATGGCTGCTCCACAATTCTTTTGAGTTTACCCAGAATTCCCTGCGGGAGTAGCTGCATTAGCTATTTTCTATTTAGGGATTTGGATACAGATGAAGGATGCTAAGATAACAAGCAGAGGCCTATAAATTCAATGCAGATTAACAAAAAAAAAGAAATGGAGCAACCAATCAGAGTGGAAAACGGACAAGATGGGGCTGATGTCATTTCAGTCTCATCTAACTACATGTGGTTTTCATTTTAATTTGATATATTGCCAATTACATCTTGACATTTAGTGGATCGCGTCCAACATACATGCATTTGCAGCATATCAAGATATCTCAAGTGGTGCGTGAGAAACTTGCCTTTTTTTTAATGCTTGCACATGTGGTGTAATGAAGAATGGAGGGTGGAGGGGCGGAAATGTGTGAGTGGAGGAGATTCTTTTTGAAGTTCTAAAATAGTACCGGATCATTCTAATGATCCAAATCACAGTTTACAACAGTTTAATCCTGAAGCTGAATCCTGAACTGACAAAGCTTCTACATTGCAACATTTTTAAAAATGTCTTTAAGTTTTATGTGTTTAGTTCCCTGAACCTTGAGCCAACAAAGCTGCATCATAGATGGTCCAGTTGTTTCAGTTAGTCATGTCTATTTTATTGATTCATTCAGAAAGCAAAATAATTCACTTTACTGTAAAAAGAAGCAGTCGGCATTGGCATTTGTAACAATCTGAATCTCCACCCTTAAATTGTTATAGTAGTGCAGCCGTATTCCGCAGGAATGGAATGTATGTTGTATTCTCTTCCTGTCAGGACAAAAATGAAATTATGGAAAATGAAAGAAAGGTGATTCATTTAACTGTAAATAGAACCAATCAAGAATCACCTTTTGTAATGATTTGAATCTCTGCAAGTTGGTATAATAGTGCTGCCTTGTTCAGTAGGGATGATATGCTTGTTGGTATTTACTTGTATGCTCTTACTGTCAAAACAAAAATCTCAGTCACAATGAAAGCAGTATAATAAAAAAAATGGTATTTATAGTAATCTGAAGCCTTACTCTTAGGGTCTGTGATAATGGGCTTTTGTTTGCATCAAATGGGTTTTGCATTCCCATACAATTCTTTGGTATTGCAAAATCCGCATGAAAGCAGGTCAAATGCAGGTCAAAAGGAGGTAAACTGCAGAGCAAGTGCGTCTGCTAATACATTTTAAATGCTCCCATAATCAGTTCAAACTAGTGCAGCTGTATTCCCAGGGATGGTATGTGTGCTGTTATGTACTTGTATTCTCTTCTTGCCAGGGCAAATAAATGTTATTTAAAAAGAAAGTAACTCATTCATTTCACTGTAAATAGAACCAATCAGGAATTGGAATTTGTAATGATCTGAGTCTCATTCTTAAATTGTTTTTAACAGTGCACCAATATACCTCAGGGATGGAATGTGTGTTATCCACTTGTATTCTCTACTTGACAGAGCAAAAATGTCAGCTCAGTATTGAGGTGTTTTGTCTCCTGGCTAAGCTCAGGGCTAGTAAACTAATGATTTCTCCAGGCTGTAGGAGAAGGGCAAATTGTAATTTCCCAAAGCCAGTAGTTATTTTTCATATAATATCAACAGCTTGTAATATGATGTTTTTTGGTGTCTGTTATCAGCGTTGAGCTTAGGAAGAAGATGGGACAGTGCTACAGTCTGACACACCAATAGGGAGAAAATAAAATTAAATAATTATAAATCCAAGTAATCTTTGACAGGTAGTGCTGCAATATTATAACAAGTGGAATTCAGATTTTTATATATGTCAGTATGGTCTCTTTTAATTTTAATCCCTTCATTTGTACTAAAATGCATTTGGCTAACTGAGATGTCAGTGTCATTTTCAAGGAACAATAATTCACTATGTAAAATGGATTGACTTGTGATTCATGCAACAACACTAACCATATAGTGTCGGACAGTTACCAGAATATAAAGCACACAGAAAAGCTAAATGGAACATTCAAAGTATTTTGAAAGTTTAGTAATATGATATCTACAACCAGAACTAAAAAAGACTAGACCTACCATGTACAAAAATGATTATGTGGATTACTATTATAACTTCTACCTTCATTGGTTTCTTATGTTATTAAACCATTGTTTCTTTTCCCCAGTAGGACCTGAGGCATGTAAACTGCAGAAAGAGGAAGGCACCTGCAGGGATTTTATGCTACAGTGGTACTATGATTCAGAAACCAAGAGCTGCACACGATTCTGGTATGGTGGCTGTGGAGGAAATGAGAACAGGTTCGGCACACAGAAAGAATGTGAAAAGATTTGTATTACAGGTGAGTAATTAATACAAGCAAATAAAAATGACATGGATCATTTTTAGGGGGAATCATCTACACGCAGCTTTATTTTCTTTTACCATGGAGGAACCCTTGAAATAACTTTTTGGTCTCAGGGAACCCCTGCCAATAATTACTATATCTAAAGCTTAAAGTGATATTAAAGTCAAAAGGACTTTAAGCTATTTCAAGTGCTGATGAAATCACCTACATTGAATGCTGGTCCTTGATGTTTAAAAGTGTTAGTTTCCTGCAGAATCAGCTGGCCCCCTGAGCACTGGCCCTGATATCCTGTTTTAGAGTGACTCCTTTCTCAAGCAGAGTGCTATGCAGTCACCCTTGTGTGTGCTAGTAAGCTGTGTGTCTCCACAAACATACAGACACAGCAAATCAAGCTACTCCCCTCCACCCTGGCCCCCTCTCCTCCCTTCTCCATACTTACTACTACTTTAAGGTGCATTAGTGTGATGGTTAATGGGAAGAATGCTCTCCACATTTGTGATCACTGGGAAGAATCTTCATTTCCAGATATCTAAAATGAACATTGGAGATAGTGGTGACTTAGGGGTCTATTCATGAAGCAGCCGAAGGATCTAGCCGTAGCTTCGACCGATCCTTCGGCTAGCTTCGGCCCCAGGACACCTTCGTTTCAGTCGAACCGAAGCGCTGCTATACGGGCTATTCACTATAGCCCGTACAGCTCCCGAACGTGGCCCAGCGGCTCAGTCGAGCCGATGGCATATGCCTCGGCTCGGCTGAGGCGCGCTAAAAGCCGAAGCTGATCTCCAGACAGCCTAACTCTCCCGGGCGCTCCGGGAGTCTCCCGCTCCAGGCCGCGAAGGAGAAAAACACTGCTTTTTCTTTTTTTTTTTATTCTGACACAGAGCCGTGTCAGAATAGGAAAAACATTTTAAAAATGTTTGGCCATAGGAATGCATTGTTAGATTCCTATTGGCTATTTCAATTTGCAATAGCCAATAGAAAACTGTTGGGTGGAGCTAGCTGTCATTGCTAGATCTGCACAGTCTTTTTCTATTTTTATTTTTCTACTTTTTTAACTATTTTTCTGCTCTGCTCGGTCCCACAGAGAGACCGAGCAGAACAGCCGAGCCGAATGCAGCTCAGCGGCATTCGGCTATTCAGTGAGTAGCCTGTCTGAGGTTCGGCTTAGCCGATCCAGATGTTGGATCGGCTGAGTTGAACTCCTTCTGCACTTCTGGTCAGCCGAACATGCTGAGCATGTTCGGCCGACCCGAAGCCATGCGAAGCCACCCGATGCACGGCTGATTTCAGCCGATATACGGCTGAAATCAGCCGTACCAGCCTTTAGGTCGGTCATTCACTCAGCTGCCGCAATAGACCCCTTAGAGTCAGAAATTGCTAATTGCTCAAGGAACCCCTAGCAACCTCTGGAGGAACCATACAATTCCACGGAACCCTGGTTGAGAAAGGCTGATCTACAGATATGGCCAGTGTACACTTAAAATATTTAAGTAAGCACTTATGTAACTTAAAAAAAGTTTTGGGCCTACTTATATTCAGTTGTAGCATTTTCTGTGCCCTGGTCTTTGAAAATATCAGTGTTCCTCTCATTTAGTCCCCTCTACTCCTAATCTGAATAGGACAAATCCATGTAAAAACAGGTGTTCTTCACCACCCAACACAGTCCTCTTGCAACAACAGCTGGACACAGCTCTGCTGTTGTTTACAGTCATTGCTGGACCGAAGTTTAATTTTACATGGTCCTGCAACAATTCCAGATTTCACCAGCAGGTGGTACAGCGTGAAATTTATATTTAGAGATTTTAACCCAAATTTGAAATTGAAAGCTTTATTCACCTCACTCGGCGTCAGCCATCCTCGCTCAAGGTAGAGCAGCCCATATTCCCGCATCTACCTAGAGCGAAGACGGCTGGACGTCAAATGAGGTGATTTAATGCAGTTTGAAGTCCAGCCGTCCTTCCCCCCATTTCTCCTTACTGAAACTCCGTACCTCTGTACGAGCTCTGCCAGTTTGAAAATGTGCAGAACCCTGAGCTTTGCAGCTGTGATCAAGTGATCACTGTTGCAATGCTTTCCAGGCTTGAATGCAAATATTAAAGAAATTCATTTTTTAAAATATATTATTAATTATGCATTTCTTTAATTTTTGCAAAAGGTGAACTCATCCTTTAAACATAGAAGCTGGGGAAGGGGAGACTGTTGGGTTGGTGGTCCTTCTCCAGTCATTGATGTCACTATGCCCCCCACCTTCATACACTCCGTACACAGGACAACACTATCTGCTCTTGCCCATAGGAAGTCAATCTAGCAGTGTACTTCCTCCACACAGGCTGATTTATGTATTTTTGCCCCTTTACCTAATGTAGAGGCGTAGAGTACAGAGAGAGACTGAAATGTGCAGAGGAAAGAAGGCGGGGGAGACATGGGGAAAAGACATATTTGAATTGTAACTTGGGTATTTAATATGTAGTCTGCGCTACATCACCCCATGGGAATAGTAGGAAACAGCAGAACATTTTACAACACCAAGACATTGAAAACATTGAAGTGCAGGAATTTGCTCAAGCATGGAACTGAAATTTCATTTATTATACCTACAGTTAGACTTGTAATGATATCCTATGATCCATGAGCTGAAGTTATTTAAAATTGCACTTCGAATGATGGATTCTATAACATAGCCCAGAAATTTCCAGTCTGTTCAGATCGAAATACAAATGGTTTTAAATACTTTAAAATGTGCATGTAACAGTAATACAGTTTCATAACGTACAGTATATGTTTTATTAAAGTATATTTAAAGCCCCAACTTTTTTTAAATCTTGGATAGGGTAAGGATAGCCATTCACATTAAGAAGGGCTGAACAAGTGAAATCATCAGATTCCCTCATTGACACTAAACAGCAAGGTACCTGGTGTCAACAGGGCCACCCACAGATCAAACTTTAGCTAATTCTGCAGGATTTGGCTGAAACACCATCCATGTATGGTTAACCGAAGCAATGGTTGACATCCCTATTGTGTTTTTCTGTCATCTGTGTACCACTGGGGAGATTTCCCTTCATTGCTGTCCTGAAAACACTACAGGTAGTGAGAAGAATGGTCTCAAAGGTGATGTAAATCCTCTCTTAAGCAGCGGTCACCAGAACAGATGTCGCCATCTGAAGATTTCCCCTTACCTCCTGTTCCAGAGATGACTGTAAAATGTTGCATTCCCCATTACTTTCAGTCCTGGTGACAGTGATCACAATGACAAATGAAAATAGTGAATCTCCCCAGTGGCAACAAAGACAGCAATAAAAACTGGTTGGGGTTCTAATCCTGCCATGCTCTATCAAAAACTAAAAATAAAATGTTGCCTTTACAAACACATTCAATGAGTTATATTTACCATAGAACCAGCAACAATTCAAAATACAATTTTTTATTGTTTTTAAAAGTAATCTGTCTACAAATAAATTGATTTTCTGCTCCTTGTCTCATCCACAGCACCTCTGAATCCCGGTGTAGTCTCTGTAATTGGAACATAATAGAGAACAACTCTTACCACTCAAGAGGAGACAACCCAGGATGCACTGCCCTTCCTCTTACTCTCTCCCCTTGCCAGCCTGCCCTTCCACAAGGGGAGGGAGGCTTACAAGGTTAATCAATATGGTGCTATTTCTTCTTTGGACTTGCTGCAGGTTGTGCCAAGAAAAGCATTTAACCCTTTCATTGCTGTAGCAATCCCAGCAACACAGGCTCACATTCATGGCCTGGAGGGCAATGCTGTTCTATTCACTACATTTCTGAAAGGGTTTCTTGGCACTATGGACTCCTATACTTTAGCAACTGGTGCTTGTCAGGTTATCTTTTTAGTGTCAGAGATCCCAGCACTAGAGTCTATCCTAGAGAGATGCTGACCCTCTAAGTAACACCTGCTTCATCCCAGTCCTCCCTTCTTATATTTCCACTTTCCAGTAGATTTATGACCCCATTCTGCCATGGAGCTTTTCACTACTTCCAGCGCCTCTGACAACTAACTGTGAGTCCATGTATGCAACTGCTAGTAGTACAGCTATAATGTTAAGCAACCACATTCCATTTTTACTAGGAGGGCACGGCACTTGTGTCACAATTTCTAGAGCAGCAGGTCCCTCGGGAAGTGACAGATACTAACCCTTATCTCCGCCATCAGGAGCCTGTAAAGTATTGCAGAGCAGGGTTTTCCAGGCCCCTCTGGCTGCACATGGGTTAAAAGCGTTAGGTTTTACCACTTACGCTGCAATTATTGCAGTCTGAGCAGAAGAATACAATGTTTTTTAAATCTTTTTGTTATTTGTGTTTATAAACTTTGGGGTTGGTAAATTTTGTTATAAATTTGGCCTTTTCTTGTCTTTGGTATGTTTTTATTTTTTTAAAGAAGGGAGAGGATACAAAGATTGACTAATAAAGAATGAAGAGGTGTTTAACATTTGGTGTCATTATTTCTAGTTAAAAATTGGTGGTGTTTTTACCTTCTTGATGGAGCCCAATGACTCAAAGATTAGTTATAACTAGAGGTGCACCGAAATAAAAATGTCAAAACCGAAACAAAACCGAAATAAAAAAAATGTCAGGCCGAAACCGAAAATGTTTTTTATTTTAACTTTATCAATTTTTAAAAAATATTTCATTTTTATTTGTTTTTTATAAACTTTTTCATTTTTTTATATTTATTAATTTTTTATTAAATATTTGTATTTTTTACTTTACCTTTAGGGGCTTCGGGGAAATATAAACAGACCCCTGATATTGCCCTTTTAAAATAGAAAAAGAGATTGAGAACACAGAGTCCTCAATCTCTTTTTCTGCAGCCCCTGTTATAAATGAACAGGAAGCCTCTATACTGAGTGTTCCTGTTCATTCATAACATGAGCTCAGAGTATGTTTACTATAACCACAATCATGAATGAACAGGAGGGGATAGATCACTTCCCATTCATTCATAGTTGAGGATATAGTCAACATACCATGTCCTCGATTATTTACAAACACTCAGCGATCACTGATCGCCGAGTGTTTGTACTCGCTCTCCATCCTGACATGCTGTCACAGGAGGCTGCGCGAGCGGAGCTCAGCCTGCTGTGACAGCGCTGGCTGTCTCCGCCCACACTGCTCTCCTCTGATCTGTGACATGAGGCTGAGCGGTGCTGGGAGGAGAGACGCCGGCCGGTCACAGTGCTCTCCTCCCACAGCGCTTGTCCGCCTGTGACAGTTTCTCTCCTCCCAGCCGGACGCAGAGCAGCGCCCAGCGGGGAGGAGAGAAAGAAAGGATGCCCCGTTTTATCGGCCAGAAAATTGCACTTTCGGCATTATGCCAAAAGTGCCATTTTCGGCTGATATGTTTCGGCGGCCGATATATCAGTGCATCCCAAGTTATAACTATTTAATGCAACAACATATATCATCAAATGGGGCTTTTTAGGTGCCAAAAACGTTTACAAACTCATGTCTGAATAAAATGATTTTTTATTAATACATATTAAAACATTTTCTTTAAAACAATATTATGTCTGTCCACCTTATTAAGTTACAGGCATATTACATAACAAGAATGAGCACAAAACATGCATATTTTTTATCACCATCAGGATAATGATCAAAATATGCATGTTTTGTGCTAATTCATATGTTGTATGGCATTAACATGTAATTGTCCATTTGTGGATTCATATGACTCTTGAAGCACTATCGTGAAACATGTTGAGTCTTTGGGGTTGATTTACTAACCTAAATACACGCACGCACTAGGTGCGTGTGATTTTTACACAGCAAAACATATTTATCAACCAAAAAGTCTCTAAAAGCATATTTCCACTAATGCCATATATGGAAAAATCATGCACATGATGCATATATAATGCTGCTTCACAGTTTAGACAAAAATGGTTAGCTCATGCATTTACATTCCTGCATTCATCAACGCAAGCAGCACAATGTAGAGCTAATTTACACAACATCACCTTGCAATTCATGCAGGGCTTTGCACAACACACCTGCTGGGTGTGTTGTGCAAAGGTGTCTAGATTCCACCAATAGATCATGCTGGGAGGGAACACACTACAGAGGTGTATACTTGTTCGTGGCGTGTTTATAAGGTTAGTAAATCAACCCCTTTATGTCATATTTGCAGGCTAATATAGAGGATTGCACTATTCTTTGGTATTCACATTATCCCATATGCATGGAACCCAAAATATGTATTATGACTGTAACTTAATAAGGTGGTCAGACATATTATTGTTGTAAAGAAAATGTTTTAATATGTAGTAATAAAAGAGCATTTTAATCAGACATGATTTTGGAAAAGACTTTGGCACCTAAAAAGCTCCATTTGGTGCTACCGTGTTTCCCCGAAAATAAGACACTGTCTTATATTTTTTGGGGCACAAAAAACACACTAGGTCTTATTTTCGGGGTAGGTCTTATTTTTTTTTTTTTAATGCACAACAATCCACACGTATTCATGTAAAAAATATGGTGATCAGGGCAATCAGGGGTGCCGTACCTTTCCAAGAGCAATTTGCTAACCAATCGCTGGCCAGAATGAGCGAAGTGCACTTTCACTATCAATTCCTCACAGGCGGAGTGCCTTTGGCATCACTCCGCCTGTGACAGGAGGCGGCGCTATAGAGGAGGCAGCTCTTCAAGTTCCCTCTTATGCCACCACCGGCCCTGGGAATGGTTACAACTAGGTCTTATTTTCGGGGTAGGTCTTATATTTTAGCACTTCCCAAAAATAGTACTAGGTCTTATTTTTGGGGTAGGTCTTATTTTCGGGGAAACTGGGTATATGTTGTTGTATTGAATTTAAAGGGGTGTAGTGTCCCACTCACTCCGTATGCGAAATAGATTTCTGCTTTATATAGTTATAACTATTCCTGAAGTAGGAGTATTAAATCCTGAAAGCCTCAGGCAATGTTACCTGGCAAATGTATACAAATAACGATTGCCAAAAGGAGGAAGAATTTGTAGGTAACTGCTATATTTGAATGACAGGCCTTTAAAGTGAAATTTGCAGCAGCTGTCGTTGACCCCTCTATGACCAGATGCTGAACTGCTGTGATCAAACAATTTGAGATGCTTAAAGATTTTATTTTTATTTTATTTTTTTACTTTTCAAAATATTTTATTGGTTTTTTAAAATTTTTCCAATGAAAAGAATGTAACATTGAAATGAAAGTATACATATACATACATTTATGACATATACGTGTACATCAAACAGCATATCAGGATTCAACTGACAATCTTGGAACAGACACCAAGAGAACAGATCGGTGAATATGCGAAAATACACATATAGCTTCTTTAGGTGTCCTGTCTGAAGAACTTAGTGTAACAGAGGGATCCAGAGGATCTTTAGGCTGGTCCAGAAAGACCGAGTAAAGTGGGGGGAACAGTGGGTAAAGTAAAAGGCAGGAAAGTGTGGGGGGGGATGGGATAGCGCCACTCAGAGACCTCCCTGGTGAAGTCCAAATAAGATGTAGTAATTTTTTGTGGAAACTAAGTATTAAAGGGTCAGGAGCTGTCGATCAAAGGACGGAGGGAGGAATTGAGTAACCCATGGGTCCCAAATTTTCTCAAACTTGGGCATAGAGTCTTGTACGCGTGCCGTAAGCTTTTCATTGTAGAACGTCCAGTGGACTTTATTTCTGACTTCTGTTATACTTAAGGATTTTGACAGCCAGGCTTTGGCTATTGTGCGTTTGGCCGCTGACAGAACATGTAACATTAGTTTGAATTGTGTAGTAGTGAGGCTGGACGGTTTGACATTAAGGAGAGCTTCCTGTGGAGTTGGTGTGATATGTTTGTTCATTAAAATAGATACAATCTGGAAAACCTTGCGCCATAATGCGGCGACTACCGGGCACGACCACCACAAGTGCAAATATGTACCACGTTCACCACATCCCCTAGTGCACAAGCCATCGCATGCCGGCACAAAATGTACCGCCTGTGCGGGTACTATGTACCAACGGAGGAGCACCTTATAATTGGCTTCAAGGGTCAGTGCATTTTTGGAGCATGATTTGGTGCTTTTCCATATTAGAGACCAGGTGTCTTCATCGACTGTGGTGTTGAGGTCTGTTTGCCATCGGTCCATGTACATGTTGGGGTGGGGGTGGGATGGCATAGCGCCCCTCAGAGACCTCCCTGGTGAAGTCCAAATAAGATGTATTAATTTTGGGGGAAACTAAGTATTAAAGGGTCAGGAGCTGTCGTTCGAAGGACGGGGGGGCATAGAGTCTTGTACGCGTGCCGTAAGCTTTTCATTGTAGAACGTCCAGTGGACTTTATTTCTGACTTCTGTTATACTTAAGGATTTTGACAGCCAGGCTTTGGCTATTGTGCATTTGGCCGCTGACAAAACATGTAACATTAGTCTGAATTGTGTGGTGGTGAGGCTGGACGGTTTGACATTAAGGAGAGCTTCCTGTGGAGTTAGTGTGATATGTTTGTTCATTAATATAGATACAATCTGGAAAACCTTGCGCCATAATGCGGCGACCACCACATGTGCATATATGTACCACGTTCACCACATCCCCTAGTGCACAAGCCATCGCATGCCGGCACAAAATGTACCACCTGTGCGGGTACTATGTACCAACGGAGGAGCACCTTATAATTGGCCTCAAGGGTCAGTGCATTTTTGGAGCACGATTTGGTGCTTTCCCATATTTGAGACCAGGTGTCTTCATCGACTGTGATGTTGAGGTCTGTTTGCCATCGGTCCATGTACATGTGGTGGGGCGTACCGGTACCAGTTATTAGGGACGAGTATAATTGTGAAATCAGACCTGGGGCGTGAGGGTCTTGATAACATACTCTTTCATATGAGGACATACATGGGGGGGTCGTTGGGAGTCTTATTTGTGATTGGATGAAATGTTTAATCTGAAGGTATCTGAATACTTCATTAGGTGGGAGGCTATATTTAGATTGTAATTCCGAAAATGGAATTACCTGTTTCGCGTCTATTGTTGTTACCTCCTTTAAGGCCCAGTGTCTAAACGACAAGGGGGATTCAAGGCCGGAGAAACATAGGATTACGGAGTATGGACAGCAAGGTTCCCGCCTGGCGGTATCTAGTTGTGTTCTGTTGTGTCTGGATGGGTGAGTGTTGTATGCTAGAGTTCGGGTCATAAAAACCTCTTCTAGCTTTTTTAAGTTTGTTTGTCGTGCTTTTATGAGGGCTGATGCAACCCGGATGCATTCACCCCTTAGGACTGCTTTGTGTGCTTCCCAAAGTGTCATGGGGGAAATGTCTGAAGTATTATTAATGATTGTGTATTCCGTTAGGGCTGCTTGTATAGTTGAACACACACTCTCGTCTGTTAATAAGGAGTCATTCAGAGACCATGTACGATCGACTGATTCTGACCAGAAAGAGGACATGTGAATTATAGCACCTTGATAGTCTGTCCATGAAAAGGGTTGGATGAGGGCTCCAGTGACTGATGGTAAAGTGGCATGTGAGGTGGAGGTGAAGAAGTGATCTATACTAGAGGATGAGTCATGTGGGGCTGAGTAGAATGTATATTCTCTAGATGTCGGGTTAATTTCACGCCAACAGTCCACCACGGCATGTTGAGACAGTAATAGGCGGAATATCCTAGAGTCATCTGAGGGTGATCTTCCTATGTTGGAATGGTCCACACTCGGGTAGGTTGTTAGATTTGAGTCACCACACAGGAGGAGGGTGCCCTTTTGGTGTGTAGATATGATGGAGAGCAAGTGTCTAAAGAAAGGGAGTTGATTGGAATTAGGCGCGTAATACGTAACTATAGTGGCTGCCACGTCCCTTATTGTTCCTATCAAGATTAGATAGCGTCCGGAAGGGTCTGGGATTTCTCTCTGGCAGACAAATTGTGCTGAGCGCCTAAAACCGATCAACACCCCTCTGTGCTTTGTGTCTGCATTGGCCATATAAACTTGTGAATAGTGGTGATGGAAGTATTTTGGATAAGAGGATTGTGAGAAATGGGTCTCCTGTAGACATACTATGTCAATATGTCTAGAACCAAACTGTCTAAACGCCATATTCCGCTTGTTAGGCGAATTAAACCCCTAAACATTGTAAGGCCGACATGTGGTTTATCTGTGTGGAAATCTTTGGTCTCTGAACATTTGGGGAGAGTCTTGAGGAGCGCTTAGGGAGTGAGGAGAGAGGGGAAAGGAGAGATATGAGAACAGGAAGTAATTAGGATGAGAAAACGACAGTATGTACTGTAGGTTCTGACCATGGAGTAACAACCCGCCACTCCATGGTCAGACATCCTCGCTTCCAGGCCAAAATGTCTGGACGAGGGGAAAAATTGGGGGGAGGCACAGGAGGTCTACCTCCAGCCCTGCAGGGGGAACCCGCATTAAACTCTACAAGTAGAATAACATTGAAAGTAACAACATTTTTAGTCCCGGCTTAATATAACCTACACATGGACAACAATTTAAAGTGAGAGCCATGAACAAAGGCTCACTTCTCTATTGCTTTATAGCTAATCACGGTAACTAGCTTAGTAATAATGAACGTCATACAATATGAAACCTTATAAACTATCCATATGCATATGTATTAAAAGTCTATACGGACCCTAGCGGCACTTAGGTTTGTAACTATGGGATAGGGTTAAGAAACTATCAAAGTCTCTGCTACTTTTGTAAACAACAACTTAACATTTACGTGTGGTACAACACGTGGTAGAGAGGTGTATCCATTGTAGGCCCATAGTTACCCTCATCCGACCGATTCTGAGTCCGAGTGCCTTGTTGCTGATCTGGTTGCCAGACGGGGTGGTGATGACATCACAGATGACCTCTGCTGGGAGAATGAGGACCGTTTCAGTTGTGCGATTTGATCTGGAGTGGAGGGTGCCGAGCAATGACTTGGTGAATCGGGAGTAAGGTGCAGTTCTTCAAGAATGGCTTCAAGTTCAAGTAGAGAAGAGGCTTGGTGATGTCGGCCTTGATAGGAGAACGATAGCCTAAAAGGGAATCCCCATCTGTATAGAATCTTGTGTTGTTGAAGGATTCGTAGGGCTGGTCTCAATTCCCTCCGCTTCGCTATAGTGGATGGAGCTAGATCTGCAAATATTTGGTATTCATGTCCTTGAAACCTGAGGGGCTGTTTGGTGCAAGCTTCCTGAAGAATGGTTTCTTTTGAGCGAAAATATAGGAATTTCGCAATAATGTCACGTGGTGGTCCCTCTGGCTTGCGCCGTGTTAGGGCTCTATGGATCCTTTGGAACTCCAATCTTTCGTGCGGTATCGATGGGGCCAATTCTTGGAGCAGTGCCGTGGTGAATGCTGGGAGGTCTAGGATCGACTCTGGTATCCCCCTTATTCTGATATTGGAGCGGCATGACCGGTTCTCCAAATCTTCCAGTTTGGAGAGGAGAATGGCATTATCATCTCTCATGGCATCAATCTCCCTGTCGTGTGCTTCCAGCGTCACCACAGTGACATCCATTCTGGCTTCTAGATCTGCTGTTCTGTGGCCTAGGTCCCGGATTTCCTTAGTCAGCTTATCTGTAATTTGTTTAGAGGTTTGCTGCAGTGCTTTCTGGAGCATAGGATCTATCCTCTTTAAGAGGTCTTTCTGTGAGGTGTCAGATCTGGTGGGAGAGGGAGATCTGGCCCTGCTATCTGCATCCTCCCTGTTAGAATGGGAGGGGGAGGGCTCACAAGGCTGCCGTTTCTGTGTGTGCTGCGGCGCCATCTTGGCAGGGGTGCGGGTCTGCTTCTCACCTGCAGATCTCCCTCTTTGTTGCGATCTCGGGCCGGCGGATGACATGGCCGTGACGCCCGGTTTATGTCCCGTCTGAGGAGGCGGTTAGTGTGGCTGTGTGGCCGGGTTGAGCGGCGCGGGTTCCCCTACAAAGCCGGAGGGACACGGAGCTGCTTTAGAACATGTCCGCTCCGGGTCATCGCACGCATGCGCCCCCCTATTTTATTTTTTTGCATATGAACTGTGCAGACCAGGGCAAAGAACATTTCAGCGATGTGTGCATGACACGTCGAATGCTGCAAATGTGCTCTGCCCACATATTTCACATTGTCTTACAGAAGAAAGGGATACATATCCAGTAGCCACATAAGAAAATATATTTATAAGCATTCTAAATGGGCGATATATGGATCATGATTTTAATAACATACACTTCCAATATATTAAGGCCCTAAACAGCATCCAGGTGTGGTCATCCGCAGGTAATCGCAGGCTGAGTGATTACATCCGAATGGCCTGCAAACAGCTGTGGGTGGTGGCAGTTGTCATTGCTCTTTATAGCACTTCCCTCCAGCAACAGATTGCATGAGTCTCATGGAGAAACCCACAACTGAAAGAAAGAGTTGTCAGACTTATTTGCACGGCAATTCTTTTGGAAAAGGATAAAAGGCTCTTAGTGTATCTCTGGTTCTGATTAAAGGATCACCAGTGGCATTTTTAAATCATCAAACGTAATTATTTAACTTTTTTTAGAGTGTTTTAATGCTTTTAAAATAATGTTCACCAGCTGAATCCCAGCTTAAAAAAACCCATTCCTATTGTATGGGGATCTGTCAGAATTCACAGTGGAGATATATCCTCCCTCTGCGATGGCTCCTTCCTGCAGGGCCGCCCCTGTAATGAGACAACCTGATTCTGTTGCCTCATGTGGCATATCTTTGGGTCACATGGAAGGTAAGCAGGCAGAGCGGCCTGGCAGCTCTGCTGCACAATGTTTGCAGTGTGCCTGCTTTCCCCCTTCCAGCCAGAGCATCCCAGGTGTTAAGAGACGGGCGATAAAATGTAAAAGAATCATACACATCTCCCACCCAACTCTCAGTAGCCTGGGACGCTCTGGCCGGCGTCTCGCCCAGCTCAAGAGGAGCTCTCTGACTGATGTCTCTTCCCCCCACCACCTCAGGTGGCAAAAGGGCTAGAGACACCTCTTGTCTACCTTTGCTAGGATGATGAGTAATCACTGAGGTCAACAAATGTGGTTGCTTTCCTCCATTGTATCTCAAGCTCTGCACTGATATCATCCGCTTTGCAGACCTGCTCTTCAGCATTCCATCGGAATATAGACTGAACAGAAGCAAAAAGGAATCGAAAATAACGTTTGCTCAAGTTTTTGCAATAGTAATAGACATTTTTAAAGAAATCTGGCATTTCATTTTTAGGCTTGTTGTATCTCATTGATGGGTTTATGGTATGGATTTCTTAGATCTCATTAATTTATCATCCAAGATGTTACGTGCCAACAAAAACTCATAAACCCCAGGATAATCCAAGAGCTTTCTTGCACTTACTCAGAAATCTAGTATTGTTTTATCACAAACATTACTCTTTTTATATGTTGAAAAATGAACTATATGATCCCCATTTAATGGTTTCAGCAATTCAACAATAAAGCTCAGTATCCAATTTTAAAAACAGTCAACCCTCTAGAACTATAAGATTTTCTCCATGAAGAAAATATTTTTATACGGCCCTCAGCAAGAACTCTGGCAAGCACTGTTTGTATCCAAACTGGCCAAATAACCTCGCTGCTAAAACAAAATACTGCTTATGGTGTTCCCATGCCTCTAATAAGCACATTGAAGAATACATGAATAAGGGCTTTGTGTGGCCACTCCTTTGCAACCTGTTATAGTTGAACAGGCCTGAATCTATAAAAAAAAATGTCTTATCCCATCATGAGATACTTTTCTCCCTTATTTTGTTGTATGTAAGCTGTGCTATTAGTACAATGTAATGGAGGAGGAGAGCACAGACTAAACATTTTTCAAGGTGTCAGATCCTTGCTTGTCTCTCTAAGTAGGTAACAGTGATAACTGGTTATATTTACTGATTGCAACAGCACCTAATCATATTTTCATTAGACATACTCACCTTTCCTCCAGCTTATCCGCTGCTCTGTTCAGCTGTCATGACCAGGAGAAGCTGCCCTGTGCAAACATGTAAGGTGAGTATGTTCTGCTGGGCAGGGGGGGTTAAAGCATATTTATTGCTGTGAGTTCTATGGGCACGTACATTTTGAGTCAAGGTGAACCTGTGAGGACAGAAAGATCAGATCAAGTACTGCTAAGATGGTTTTAAAGGCATGCTCTTGAGCTGTCACCCTAATCCTGGCTTCTCTGCCCAGTGAGTCACTGCCTTGTTATAAGCATGCAGGATTGGCTACTGGTGTATGTGTTGAAATAACTGATTTCCCTACAAGCACTGACTTGATCATTTCTTATTTGAGTTATACGCCCAAAGTTTCTTGTTTAGTTTTGGACAGACTGGTCCGGGTGATGCCTCTGCATTGCCCAGCTGTCTCCTGCACTGTGCAGAACTGAGCCGTCAAACTGATAGCTCAGCCCTGCAGATTACACAGGTAGATCATCGCTCTCCCTGTGAGAATATCAGCACTCCTCTTCGCTGTCGGTGTGACAGCCGCCACTCTGTGGCAGGAGCTCTGTGAGCTCCAAATAGAGAGAGCACAGTTCGCAGCTGTCACAGCACTCCAATGATTACACAGGGAGTGCTGCATTCTCCCTGTGTAATCTGCGGGACTGAGCTGTCATTTGATAGCACAGTTCATTATGAATGAAAGCTATTATTGTAGCCTTCATTCATAAATTACTGACATGTGTAAATTATAAAAACAACTAATTCGTTTTTTAACATCTTCATTCTCTTTATGTCTTATCATTGTTTTCTTTTTAAAAAAAACATTTTTTTAAATGCTTTGTACCAGAAACATGGTTTTCATCTGTCACCAGAACAGAAATAGAGGGGACATCTTCCAATGGGGACACATTTTCTGGTGGCAGCTGTCTATAACAGGATTTCTCTCACTTTGGAGTTATTGCCTTTTACTTTACTTCTATTGAGTCTACATGACAGGAAGTGAAGAGAAATCTCACAAATGAGACAGATGACAAAAAAAAACCTCAGAGGGGTTTAAACCCTTCAGTGTTTTATTTTTAAAAAAAGTTGTGTCTTTAGATATACTTCAGGGTTTGATTGGCTATATGAAAAGAAATTTGCAAAGAGTAATACAGTTTAAAGCAGAACTACACCCTCTTATCCTTTTACAGCCAAAGAAGGTGCCATCTTGGCCTCTATGTGGATTACAGTTGCCATGGTGATGCACGTGTGATCAGCTATGGCACCAGCAATTTAGAGGCTTTCAAGTTTGGTTGAGAGCTGGAAGAAGCACACAGACAAACTTGACAGTTGGTATGCCTTAAAAGTAACTGTTTAGGAAGACATTAAATTGGTGGGTTAAGTTACAGTACATAGTTACCAGTCAGGTTGAAAAAAGACACAAGTCCATCGAGTTCTCCTCTTTAGTTAGGAAAGCAATGTACAAAGTACAGTAAAGTATAGCAATCAATCATACTTAAGTTTTTTGCATTTTGTATTTGAAATGCATTTTTTTTTCAAGTTTGCTTCTTTTTTCCGTACCAAAGGAAACAATGTTTAATACACATGTTGCAGTAAATGTGTTCCTAGGCAGAGAGAAAGGTTGTGGTGGGTACAACAACTCACCAATTATAACATGAATAAGTACATATCTCACGGCACAGTTTTCTGTTAATGGATGGACAATAGAACTCAGATAAACACAGCACAAATGACAATACAATGGCTCTCCACTAGGAGCTGAATAGCTGCTCTGGTCAGACACAAAACAGAAATACCATGTACTTGAGTAAAGTAGTATAACACAAGTAAGACATACGGAGGAGTGCAGGGCCTGAGAGGAGATGCATAATCTGGAATGCAAGCGGCAGCCAAGAGTGATTTCAGGCATACACTGTACGGAACATATTTTAGCATTGCACGACTGATATAAAACAGTGTATGTGTGTGCTTCACTGGACCAGGAAAGAGTGGTATGGGCTATGGAAGCTACATTGCTCAGTATGATTAATCTTTAATCTGGAAATCAACAAACTCATTATGCTGGACCTATAAAATGTGAACAAATTTGACAAAATCACACTTTTACTGAGTCAGTATACCCAAAATGGTTTCCCCACCTAGGTTCTCCTTAGTCACATAGATGTAGAGGTGGAACTGAATGTTCCAAATTCAGTTCCATGAGTCACTCTGTCCAAGCAATGAACAAAATGCATTCTGTTCACAGAAGGACCAAAGGAGAAAACACAGTGGCTCTACACACAACATTTGAGAACACTTCTGCCATGTAGCATGGCTGTTACAATACCCCTCTGGTTCCAAAAAATTCTGAGTCTCTAAACCACAATTAGAATGCACTTGTGGACTTTGCTCTGCATTAAATACCAAGGTCTTCTTATTCACTGAAGGCCTCCTCCCCATCTTCAAAAGTAAATAAAACAAAAAAACTGTGGGGGACAAAACATTAAAGTGTGTCTCTAAACAAAACCTTTGTTTAAGAGTGGGGCAAGGCTAGACACTAGACAAGGCTAGGTATTATTGCTGTGTCCCCTTTGGGGTGATCCCCTACCTTTTTATACCGGTGTCCATTGTCCATGAGCAAGAAAGTAAGGGGGAAATGTTAAAAGCTGTCCCCAGAACTAGAGGTAAGGTTGAATCTTCCAGTGGGGGCATCTTTTACAGAGATAAATGGGGAATTGACCTCACTTTCCAAGATTTTCTCTCATATCCTGTTGTGTCTCCAGGACAGGAAGTGACATTTCCCCCGACTGTACACAGACAGCAAAAAATAAACTGTTAGGAGTTTGAATCTCTCCCTACTCTATCCAAAACAACAAAAACTTTGGCTCTACATACACTTTAGTATACATACCTAACCCCCGCTTCCACCCATGGCAACTAGGCAAAGGTAACATTTCCATCCTTCCAGTTAAGGCCCCAGGAAATACTGTGTAGGCACAATTTTGCAAGAAGACGCTGCTGCAATGTGCTAGAGCATATTCTTGTGATGTTTGGGTACTCCACATTCCCCATAATCTCTTCGGAAAGGTGAGTATATTAACTAACGTTTTTACCGCCACTGTTTGTTTGATTTTGTTAACTTTTATGTATGTTTTCTATAAAAATCATCCACAGTAGACAAACCTGTCCCCTACTAGTATGCTGGGAAGTGGTACCCTTGCTCTCTGTGTGGAGGTCCTACACCCTGCCAGCTGAATCAGAGTTGAAGTTCTCCAATCAGCAGGGGAGCATGAGCTTTGCTAATTTCAGAGTTATCGGTTATACTCAGTATGAAGGTGTGTCGGACATCTGCAATGGGACCCCTGCTTTCACACATAGAGCAAAGGTACCACTCTGCAGCTGCTGGCATGGGATAAGCTTTTCTTTTCAGGCTGTGGCTGCTTTAGAAAAAACAACCTAAATTATTGAACAACTTTTTTTTTTATTAACCTGAAATGTTTTTAGCGGAATTAAACTGGGGGTTCAATTGGGCTTTAAGGTCAATGACTCCGGAAATGCAGCTGGCATTTTCAGAAGGTAGTCAGCGTTGGCAGTTCTCCTATTCTTCCTTTAATTTGATTTTTTTTTGTATAAGTAAAGCCAAAACTTTTTGTTTTAGTTTTGGATAGTGTGTTAAGGGGTTAGAAGTGAACTTCATATTTCTTTTTACATTCTGTTGTTTGTACAGGACAAGTAAAGGGAAATGTCCCAAATGGGAACCAAATGAGAAAAAAAAACCTGACGGGTTTAAATAACCATTACCCAGCCCAAAACTACAATGACAAATCTTAGCATGCTTGTTTATGTATTAAGCAGAGAACTATGATGATTGATATAAGGTTATCAGTTAGAACAGTGGTTCTCAACCTTTCTAGGGCCGGGACCCCTTGGTAACATTTGCCAAGTTGTGGTGACCCCCAACTGTAAAATTTAGGGATGACGCGGCTGCTGCAGCGACATCTGGCGGCGTGGTGGGAGAACTGACACTGCTGCGCTAGGAGAGGGCTGAGGAGGACTCTCACCTAGCACAGCAGAAATCACACAGCGACCCACAGGTTCAGAACCACTGTTGTAACAGCTAAAATGGCAAACCATATAACACAAGCCGAGGGTGTCAGCTTTTATTATTAATAATAATGATGATAATCTAATAGCTATCTAATAGTGGGAGACTCCTGGCGACCCCTGGCAAATTGTCAATCGACCCCCCGAAGGGGTCCCGACCCACAGGTTGAGAACCACTGAGTTAGAAGGATCCAAAGAGACAGGTTAAATTTCCCTTTGTAACAATTTCTTGGATCCTACTTAAGTTTAAAGGCACTCAGAGGCACAGTTTCCTTTTGTCTGAATTAATTAGAAAATGCATAGATTTGGTAATGATGATCCTATGTAATGGATACCTGAAGAAGAACTCCTGGTAAAAATGTTCTAAGCCCTTACATTGAGGTTACCCCTACATTGCACGGGGTTAAAGTGCTCATCTTTGCCTAGGGACAAAAATAACAAAGTTATACTCAACCGATCCTCTGATCCAGACGGCTCTTAGACTGGTCCCTGGAGCATCTCTCCCCCTCCACTGCACCATTCTATGGTCCCTGAGACATCACATTCTATGCACTGTGTATAGGGCCTGAGTGCGCTGAGGGACATACTATCGCTGCAGTGCAGGAGGAGACAGGCAGGAGGGAGCACTGTGTCAGTCGGCTCTGAGGTTCAGGTGAGTATAACTTTGATATTTTTGACCCTGGCCAATAACGAGCACTTAACACTTGCAGTGCAGGGGTAGCCCCACTGCAAGTGTTAAGACAAAATTTTCGCCAGGGGTTCTCCTTTAAGGAGTGTAAAGAAATACAGTAGAGTGTAAGTAAATCTACAGGATATAGTATAGGTAAATGTAGTGAGAGTTTAGATATGGTCAAAACATTAAAGGAGGAAGGAATGGTTGATTAACGGCAAAACAAAATAGGCCTTTCAGAGATCTAAAGCAGATGTCATCCTCTGATCTTGGAAGCACAGTATTGGGTGTGACATAGGAAGAGAAGAACAAAGGATACTCAAAGCATAAGCGGTTCATGCACTAGTAAATAATGAACCATAAAATCTCACATCTGTAAACAGGTATTTGTAATATTTCAGTTTATCAATGAACTAGGTAGCAGTGACAGAAATCCATCAGGTCACTTGCAGAAAAAAAAGGAAAAAAATGTATTTGCTGTCCATAGTAATCATTAAAGGTTTACCACTCAATTCTTACTAATGCTAGAAAATCACATTCAGGTCTGACTGGCTTCTATAAGCAACGGCTTTCATTTCCTTACTTCCATTAGACACACATGAGATCCAGTTGCACTTCATGCCTCATATGATGGTTCCTAGTGATTTCTACTCCTAACGCTACAAAGGCTATGCCCCCTTCAATCTATCGTGAATGCTGCTGACAGCTGCATTCACTTTATCAACCATTCAGTGTCCGCCAATCTCTCCACTGGCTCCCACTTGCCCAATGAATAAGATTCAAAATACTAACAATAACATACAAAACCATTCACAACTCTGCCGCAAACTACATCACCATCCTCATCGCAAAATATTACCCAAACCCAATATTTCTCAAGAAACCGTATTTCTTGAGAAATATTTCTCAAGACCTCCTGCTCTCTGATCACCTCCTCCCATGCTAACCTCCAGGACTTCTCCAGAGGCTCTCCCATCCTCTGGAACTCCCTACCCCAATCTGTCCACCTATCTCGTACTCTGTCCACCTTTAGGCGATCCTTAAAAACTGATCTCTTCAGGGAAACCTCTCCTACCTTGATATAATAACTGTCCTTTTACTTCTTCCATTAGCTCATCCCACACAATTATTACCTCTAGTATCACTTGCCCCCCTATGAGATTGTAAGTTCTCATGAGCAAGGCCCTCCTAATCTTCCAGTATTAAAATTGTACAGTCTCCCTCCATTTGGAAAGCGCTGCACAGACTGTTGACACTATATAAATCCTAATAATAACAATAATAATATTAATTTAATAGGTTATATAACATGTAAAGTGTATCTGCTGCCAAAAAAATGTGTTTGTTTGTTTTAAATAGAAGGATAAATTATTAAACCTGCTTTTAATTTTCAGAGCACTTCCTGCCCCAAGGACATTGTGTCATCGGGGCAGAGAGTGAGGGAAACTTTTCAAAAAGGACACAGACAGCAATAAAACTGCAATTTTTTTTTTAGAAGAGTAGGGGAAGGCTAGAACTCCTATCAGCTTCTTACTGCTGTCCGTGTTCTTATTGAAGACTTTATCTCACTTCCTGTCCAGCTAACAAAGTTGTCAAGATACAAATGGTAGTAAAATGTCCCTATAAGGATACCTCAGACAGAAATAAAAATGTGACAGTGGTTCTATCCTTCCCCCATACTTTCCAAAAATAAAAAATAAAATTTAGCTAACCCTGTCCCAATAGTTAAGTTCAATTTAATTGAAATCATTTAAATGAATCTTAAATTTAAATTATTAATTCACTCTGTATTATGACCTTCAACTTGCAGAAGCAATTGGCTAATGGAAATGTAAACGGGTAAACCAGTGCAATGCAAAGTAAAAATGTAGCATGACGAAGAAATGGAAGACAAAAAGATAATGAAAATGTGTTTGAGAAAGGGTTGGGTTACTTCACCCCACAAGGGGTTAAACAAGCGGAAAACTGGTGTGTCTTCCAAGATCAGCTCATTAAAAAAATAAGGCAGGAAACAAAGTTCTCGCTATACATTGTTTTTCTCCTGTTACTATGGCAACCGCTCAATAAAAAGTGCAGGAATTTTCTTTTTTTTCCCCTGCCAAGGAGGCTGAAAAAGGGTTCAGCTAATTCGTTGAACTTAGTTGTTTGCAACTGGAATCTGGCAGGTAATAATCAGGGAATATGTAAGAAAATGCACAGGAAATTGTAATGAAGGGTCAGTGCAATCAATGGTTGTATCAACTTTGATTAAATAAATCATCACAAGTTGAAATGGGGTTTTGAAATTATGTATTATAAAGTGAACCACTCCTACTCAGTACTTCGGGTCATGCTGAGCATGTTCGGCTGATCCGAAGCCACACGAAGCAAGCTGATGTAAGGCTGATTTCAGCCGATATACGGCTGAAATCAGCCGTACCAGCCTGAAGTGAATAGCCGAACAGTGTTCGGCTCACTTCACTTCTGATCGGTCATTCACTCGGCTGCCCTCGGCAGCTTTGTGAATAGACCCCTATGACTATGTTATAGCAAATCATGATTTGGCAACTTAACCACTTGCTGACCGGGGTGGTAAACCCCCTTTCTGGCCACTGTCCATGGCTGTTCACATGTAATACTAAATGAGCATTTTACACATGGCTAGGGACAGATGAGCAGCCTTGTACATGGACTGTTTGCGTCCAGGGCCACTCATCTGTCTCTAACTGCAAGTATTTGCTTCGTGTGGGAATACATGCAGACAGCTGTGGAGCTTTTCAGCCTGTCAGTGATCTGTACAGGCCAAGTGGCCACAGCTAATAAGAACGCGTGGCCGTACCCCCACATAAATACACTAATCTGGGCAGTGTATGACCATAAACGGCCACATGAATAAATCCTAATTGTTTAATATGTGCAGAAGACCATAAGTTATTGTTCAGCCATAACACAAGATCCTAATTCTTGTAAAAATATTTGAGCATGAATACTTATAAACAAGACCAATATGAGCTGCTTTGTTGTAGATTTCGATTGGTGCAAAGTGTTGCATAATGCTACTCTTTTTACCTTCCTTGAGGGAATTATCTACAGCTGCATCCAAGTCTGGTTCTTCAACTTTGGCCTCTACATTTTCAGACTGCCATGGAGCATGGCGTAAAAACGAAACAAAGCTGGAGGACATTTTCTGAATGGAGAGGACACAAAAAGGAAGAGCAAGCTTGTAAACAGGTGGTAGTCAAATGAAAAGTTAGTTTAAAGAAGATCTCCAGGTAAAACATGACTTTAACCCTTGCAGTGGGGCTACACTCACTCATTTTCATCTAGTTATACATACCTGAAACTCAGAGCCAGCTGGATGCTACTCTGGTTCCTGAAGCCTCTCTGCTCGTTCCGCTCCAGTGATTAAATGTCCCATGATGACTTATAGGACCTTAGACCACTGGAGCGAAGGGCGTGAGAGGCTTCAGGGACTGGTCTAACAGCCAGCCGGCTGTGAGATTCAGGTGAGTATGACTTTGTTATTTTTGCTTGTGGACAAAAACAAGCACTGAACACTTGCAGTGGGGGGGGGGGGGGGGGGGA
>NW_017306691.1:95789-145651 GCF_000935625.1 Nanorana parkeri | reverse complement strand
GGGGGGGGGGGGGGGGGGGGTAGCTACACTGCAAGGGTTAATATTTTTCCACAGAGTTCTTCTTTAAGGTAACACTGCAGTAATGACACAAAATATGTGCTAAGGGGTGATGCATCCTCATGGGTTAGCAGACATCCCAACTCTCCCGGACGCTCCGGGAGTCTCCCGCTATTAGATAGCGGCTCGATCTAGCAGAGTAAACCTTTCCCAGCAATCTGGTTTTTTTCCTGACATCGGGGCCGCCAGCCGCCATCAATCAGAGAAAAAAAAACAGCATAGGAATGCATAGCTAGATTGCTATTGGCTATTTCACTTTGCAATAGCCAATAGCAGCCTAGCTATTGCACCCGCCCACTGCTGCTGTCAATCAGCAGAGGGGGACCTGAAGTTCTCCATCAGGTCCTCTTCTAGTGATTGACAGCAGAAGAGGGCGGGTGAAATACCCGCCCTTGCTATTGGATATATCGGATTCAACTAGAAACTATTGCTTCCCGTGCTACCTGCCATCATTTCAGGGGGGTGCTCTCTCCCTCCCCCACCCCCCGGGGGGGGGGGGGGGAGGGCACCTTCCTGAAAAAAGAAGGGCACCAACCTGAAATTGCTTTTTTCAGGTTGGGATCCCTGGGTTAGGGGAGATGGATTTTTACTTTAGGGAGAGGAAGATTGATTTTTTTTTAAATTTATTTTCACACTTGGCCATTGTCCACATTGTACTGAAAATCATTTTGATGCATAGGGGTGTGTATGTGTGGTGTTAAAAGATATTTTGCCAGGGTGTCAAGTAGGCCACTTACGCCACGATACTAAAGGATGGTAGAACCACAGCTCATGCAGTGACAGATAAATGGACATAATACATTAAGCGGCATTTGGACAGCATATATTTTTCAAATCGGAGCTAGAATAGAGAGCGTAAGTACAATTTTATTTGGTATTCTCCTAAATCATAAACCAGTATTAAAATAGAAATAAAGGCATTTCATCATGTTCCTCTCAATGAGTGATAACTAGCAATACCAATCATAGGGATGCACTGTCATCAAAATCTAAACTTCATTGATATAGAGAATAGATATGTTACTTTTCATTGCCTTGTTAAGCTGCTGTATGACATGTACACTAGGGATCTCTAATCCATACTTGAACCCCACTGCACAGCTGAAGTACACAAAAGTTCATAAAAGAATAAATCGCTAATAGATCGCTATTCCTGCCAAGGCACAAAATCACTCTACTGTTAGCAATTAGAGCTGCAATCCAAATCAGACGCTCCCTGGCTGGTGAAGGAAAAAACAAGCCAAGTTCCCAATTACTTCTCCTAATTCTTCTGCAGCTCATTGGAGAGAATACCCAATGGCCCTGGAAGAAAGTGTCCGGTACCCAGCATTAATTTCCTTGTCTCGGTAGTGGATGAATACAATCAATGATTACACATTCTGACTGCCCTAAGGGCCTGTTCACACGACGTCCGTTTTCTGTGCTGACCTGATCCATATGCTCCTGCAATAAAAATGCATCCCAATGTATCCCTATGTGTTTTATGGGCTACAGTTCTCATGTGCACAGTCCGTTCAGGTTACGACAGAAAAATACTGCATGTCACATTTTGTACGGTCAGGAAACGGTCCGGAACAGCAAAACGCGTCAAAAACGCACTGCACTGCAGCTAATATACTGACAGCCCCACTCCAGCTTTTAACTGGAACGCATAAAAAATGCGGCAAAACACATAGCACCGCGTCTGCAGATCCGCACCTGATCAGGACCTGAAACTCATGTGAACAGGCCTTTAGGCCATGTTTTGTTCTTTTTAGAGGTTTTTGTTGAGCTCAGATCTGTTTCTGGAGAATGTCCTCTGTGACAAAGGAATATCCACAGCAGAAGCCACAACATCAGCCTTATAAAGACTAAGTGACATAAAAGCCAACATTGCAGAATAAAGTGATGTGTCTGTTGGCACACAGAGATGAAACATGCTAGACTAGATTAAACAAAGATAAATAATGTAAGAGCAGAAGAAATGAATGAGATCAGCATTTGGAGGTGGCAGGTTCTCTTTATTGAACCTGTCACTTCCAAGACAGGTGTTCTAGCACAGTACTGTGCTGGAACTCCTGTGACATCTGAGAGGGGAATACTGCGAGTGCAGCTCTCCCCTCTCATTGTTTACATGGAGCAATGAGGAGAACATCTGTTTTGCTCCCCTTGAAGATCTCCGGAGAGAGGCTGCCAGCGAGGAGAGAAGACGCGGCAGGGAGAGGCGGGGTGAAGGGAGGACGGACCTGCAATCTTATTAAACGAGCAAGTGGCTTCCCTGCTCTTCATTTAGCCCTGCTTGCCCGAAGCAGGGCTAAATGTAGAAAACATCTACCCGCCCGGCGCCTGGAACTACATGTCCCAGGCGTCAGGATATTCTACACCTCTGCCGCCTGCCCCCCTTGAGGCCGAGCCCTGGTGGCCTTGTTGGAAATCTGGCCCTGAGTGCATTGTGGAAGCCAGCAGTCTACTAAATCCAAGTGAAAAAGGGAAAGTTGGACTCCAAAAATAAAAGGCTCCAAAGGCTGTTACGTGCCCCTAGAGCCCGCACCTGAAAAGTAGATGAGATCCTCGTACTGCGGGGAGGTGGATGTGAGAGGTTTATTTGCTGTGTGTGTTAGCCAGCAGTGTACGTTACCGCCAGAGCTGTCGCTGTTTGAATTTTTTTCTTTCTCATTTTTTTTTACTTTATTGGTAGTGTGCAATGTGTGCACTCGGTTCAGGCCTCGCACAGCAGCGTTATGCCACCAGGACCCGCAGTGGCATTCAGTACACTGCAAAAAAATGCAGCATGCACTGCATGGGCCCATCACATTGTCCATCACACCCAGCAATAGTTTTCTATGTGTCCTAGCAGTGACCTGCATTGATCTGATGCTGTAAACCGCCGTATGGGTGAATGGTCCCCGACAGTTCTATATAAAAAATACTACTAATGTTTTTCTGGGATTACAGAACTGAATTAAATTGTGTTTTTATCTGCAGTCTGTGCAGCCAATTCAGGTGGGTTTGTATTTTTGACACTTTATACATTTATAATACTGTCTTTAGGAGTTCAGAATAAAATAAACTATTTTGATACACTATTTTGAACATGCATCATACATTTTGGAAAGAAATTCTAAAAAGCTTTAGCCCTCTAACGGTGAGGCAAGTTCACCAATGAATGGGAGTAGACATTGACATTCATATTCTCTGTGACATTGACAAACATTTTGAGGCCCCCGTGCACACAGGTGCTTTTAGGGGCATACAGTATAAATGCAGGCTTTTTTTCCTTGATTAGGATACACACAGGACAGACTTTCTGCTTTCTGGGAAGACGTCTATATGCGTTATGTGACTGCCAGCGTATAACCTTATACAGCCTCACACATCCATTCAGGTCTATGAGCAGCTATACCCACCAGCTGTGTATTCTGTGTATCTATTAAAAAGTGTTACCTCTTTTGGCCATAGTTCTCTTAAGGCTCACAGGATGACATCTACTATGTCCTCCCGTGATCCAAAATTCTGCATAGAGTGGGATCATTCCCGCTATATACTGAAAGCGCAGAGCTGTGCTGGGGCCGAGATGAACCCAGACAATATTGTCAGGATCCACACCGCCACCTGATTGACAGCTGGCTCTGCCTCTTTAGAGACAGAGCTAGCTGTGCCCGCCCCCTCCCCCATCCGTCTATCCCTCCAGTCAGTGCTGGAGGAACAGAGAGGGGGGACTCCCTGTGGGGAGCGGTGACTGATAGTCACTACTCTCTGCAGGGAGAAGATCGGGAACTGAGTGATTAGCGGTATGTGATTGTTCCATTCTCGATCTATAGAGACAACAGCTTTGGTGTCACACGTCGGCTCTAATTATGCGGATGAGTGTATTTGACTCTCCCCATAATACTCTTTTAAGGCCCCATTCACATAGGGATTTATGCCGTGTTCTGAGATTCCTGCAGCAAGAATCTACAGATTCGTGTAGCAGGAATCCCAGATATGCCCCTTCAGATGTGTGCGCTGTACCCATTGAATCAAATGACAGGATGTTAGTGGTGGCATCTCTCAGCATCAGTCCGCATGTAATTGTAGATGCTACGATTACATGCAGTTCAGGTGACAATCATCTATCACAGACGGCATGTAATCGTACTGCTGTCACGCTGTCATTTACTTCAATGGGTTCAGCGGCCACATCTGAATGGGGACACCTTGGAATTCCTGCTGCAGGAATCCTTAGGTTCTTGCCACAGGAATCTCAGAATGCCACATGTGAATGTAGCCTAAAAGCAACATCAAAAAAGCTTGCCCAACGTCTTGCATGTCTTGGTTTCTTGTACTGGCTGCAACTGGTACAGGCTGGCATGTCAACATATCCAGATTCACTCTCCGGCTGGCAAAGCCTGTGGTGTGCAGACAGGAAGTGGCAGCTAGAGCTGTTCTGTCCTCCCACTTTATCATTTCCCAATGCATTCTGGGATTTCAGCATGCCTCTCCCCCAGTGTCTGTAAAGCACTTCAGCAATGCTCCTTGAACACCCCATAACCACTATAAGAGCGGTTGCAGCGTGCTTCAATAGACATAAATGGAGGTGGTTGTCAAATAGCAATGCCTCCTGGATTTCCCATGCACTCTATTTTTTACTGCGCCACAACATGACGATACCGCACTCATGTGTACTGCACTGTGCAAAGGCCACTATTCCACATGTTTGTTGGCAGTAGGAAGGCTTTAAAAATGCTCCTCCGCCAGCTGATTTAACGTCCACGTAAACTAGGCCTTAGGGTGAAAATTAAGTATTAGGGATGGGAGATCTGTGGGTACTGAATTCCCCACATTGAAATATCATATGACAGTCTGCCAGCACCAAAAGATAATTTACTGCCCTATTCCCACCACTAAACTACCAATTTGCTATGCTCAGTGCAGTGTTGTAAACATCTTCCATTGCCTCACTCTGTGCAAAACTGTAAATGCAGCTGCTATGACTTCACACACATTTGGAATCCAAGCTCTAGCATTTTATTGTGTCAAGATATGTTTTCATTCTAGTACATAAAAATAAAGGATGAGCAAAAGCAATCTGAGTAAATACAGGTCCTCAGTTGGACCATCAGTTATGAGACTTGTATCTGATTTCATTGCCAGATCATGCACACTCTCATTTGACTAGCCACAGCTGTGACCAATACTTTTGTATTGTATCTTATCTGCAAACTTATGTTTTCTGTCCAATATAGTTTTGTTTTCCTATTTGCAAATAACTCACAAATATGAACTCTGCAGAATGCTGGTCTCATACCAGCTAATTCGGATGGTTATACAAATTTCCACATGAAACCAATACACAGTTTTGACTAGATGCCAGTGAGATGATTCACCAACTGGCCTCTGTCTGGGATTCCAGTGGTAATATCTGCATGGTGCACTGGCGTGTCCTTCATTTGTGCAGTATGTGCAATGCACATGGCCCCAAAGGTGGATGGTGTCCACTGAGGTGGATGGTGTCCACTGTGCACTTGCTGAACACATTGGAGAACTGATTTGGGAAGCGCTTCTCACCAAGTCTCGGCACTCGGCTCCACACCTAGGCCTTTTTTGTACTGGCACCTCTGTTGACCCTTTCACCCTGCACAGGACTTTCCCACCCTCCCTTCTGTTTCCACATTTGTTGGATCACATGGGTGTGGAGCTCACACTTTCTGGGAATCAACAGAAAGAAATTAAACAAAATAAAGTAGAAAACATGTTCAGCTGACCCAACACATTGAGTGCCTTCTCCAAATTGCCAGTAACAGGTGAGGGGGCAAGGGGTGCTGGCAGTAGAGGATGGGCAGTCCAATGGAGTGAGACAGGGGCATTGGAAAGGTCACATGCCTGGCAGCGACAGGGTGTATATAGGGCAGGGGACTCCTCATCACAGGGCATCTGGCACTACCAAAAGTGTGAGCATTGTGTATTTGCTCCTGTGTGAGAGCATGCTTTTAGGTGTAGAGGTCATAGTGCAGCATTGACAGAAATGTACCAGTGACTGTATATGTGTGACATTAAAATCATTTATCACAGAGACTTCTGCAGGACCAGGCATGAACAGAACTAGAGAAGGCTGCTCTAAAGATGGTCCATACATAAGAATGGTCAGACTGGAATTTTTAGCAAAAGATGATAGACACGCTGAATAAAGCCAGGGATGTTTACAGCTAGCCTGGTCAGTAGAGATTCCCCCATGTAACACCAATGCCTTGGGAAATTGTATTTTTCCTACCATTTCTGCTGGAAGGGTGATTCTTCCACTCGCTGATGATAGGGAATTCTTTCAATCACTGACCACAGACATTTTGTTTATTGTACTTACCGCCAAGTTCTTTGCAGTTTTTGTCCTGCTGACTGCCAACGCTAGGACACTTTTGCTAACTACTGAACAGCAGGCAGGACAATGTTTCATGCTCCTGAACCTTGCACTCTATATCTTGTGCTGTGTGTTACTGTCGTGGGACCAGGGGTGCCCTCTTACCTGGGGTCCGGCGGGTGCGACGGAGATCATAGGGTCCTTCTTGTGGTGAATTGGTGCCCGGCGGCGTGCTGCATGTGTGCACATGAGCGCATGCATGACATGCGTGCGTGACGTGCGCATGTGGCAATGCCGTGGCTTCTTAGTTGCTTCGGGTGCTGGTCATTGCCGGGGAGGGCCTTGCAAGCACTCCTCTCCCAGCCGTCCCATTGGTTCGCAGGGACCTGTGGCTTCCTGTTGCCCAGACAACGGGGGCGTCGCTGGCCCCTGCCGGGTTTAAATTCCAGCCAGAGCCAAGACTTGTTGCTGAGTTATTCTGCCATTCCCTAAGCAGCTACAACGCCTCATTTCCTGTTTCCTGCCTCCCTTCCCTGCTATTCGGATCTCCTGGTTATCGACCCCTGGCTTGCCTCACCGTTTATGATACTCGCTGCCTGCCCTCACCCGGACTATACTCTGACAACGCATTTTGGATTATCCTTTCTTGTACCTCAGCCTGGACTCTCCTTCTGGGATTGTTCCCTGCTATTGGGTTCCAATCCAGCAAACAGGGGGACTTCGCTCCTTCCCTAACAGTTACTCCTGATATCTGCATTGTATAAACTATGTTGTACATTACATATTACTCACTGCTACACTGTATTCATTGTTATTTATTTGGTTATATGGACCTTACTGCTGTACTCCGGATGCTGTCAACTATTTTAATTAAGTCACAAATGTGGGATCAGAGACGGTGCTAGCTTTCTGCCCATATTCTGTGCAGAGAAAAGTATGTCTAATGAAAGAGTTTCCGTTTAAAAAAAATATCCCTTTGTGCTGAAGGATAGGTATGTCTGTAAGACTCTCATTCATGTCATTGTAATTAAGGAGTACTTTGTGAGTACATGGAATGCAACATTATCATGTATTATTGGTATTTATATAGAACTGACATATTACAGAGCACATTCACATCAGTCCCTGCCTTCAAGGAGCTTACAAACTAAAGTCACTACCACACATACATTTGGGCTGATTCAGACAAGAGCCAGTTAACCTACCAGCATGTCTTTGGAGTGTGGGAGGAAACTCGCGTACCCCACAAAAGCACAGAGAGAACATGTAAACTCCTTGCAGATAGTGTCCTGACCAGGATTTGATCCAGGGCCCCCACTGTTGTAAGGCAGAATAGCCAACCACAAAGCCAGTGTGCTGGCATATGTGTCTGGTATATCCTGTGAGTACGACATACTGTATCTCTGTTAAGTCATATCCAATATTCAATGCAATTTAACTACTCCCACTTTTTGCTGTAGTGCGCTACAGATCCTCGTCTCTCAAACATGTCCATCTTTCTCCAGTTTTTAAGTTGGGAGAGATACATTCTCCACAAACCAATCCCAAATAATAAAAGGTATTTATAAAACCTAGTAAAACCAGGTAATAGTATGCAGTCTAAAGATGTGAGGCCTGAGGTGCATACGTGTCTATTGGGTACAAATCAATGGCCTGCGCTGCAGCTGATTGCGTGTAACTGCAGATGGGTGAACCTGGCTGCAGCAAATGGGTGAGCCTGTGGATACGCATGCATGGAACAGCTTTATTAGAAATGTAAAGATAGCCGCTCAAAAGTTTAACCTTTGTGTTTGCATTGTGGTGGAAAAGTTAACATCTGAGCCTGTACCTATGTAGGCACAAGAGACTCAGTGAGGTGAATAGGTACTGTATATTCTCTGCTGTCAGCAAGAGTAGAGCTACTTGCTTCAGTATCATTATAAGGCATCGCCATTAGGTTTTTTTGAGGCGCAGCGACTAAATACATAGACCTGTCTTTTGCTAAAGTTGCTGGAATGCCTTGAATGTACCAATTTCAGTTAAAGCATATTTGAACCCAAAAGCAAAAATGTAATAAATTGCAGCTTAGCAGCCCATAGGTGTGGTGGTTGCATTTGTATGCTTTTTTGAGCTTTTATTTACCTGATTTTTCTCCTGGTGACTCTGTCCAAAAACACATCTTCTGCCCTAAGATTACAACGCTCACTCACTGCACTATATCTACGGAAGAGCAACTTTGTCACCCTATACTGCTCTCCTAATTTAGACTACATAGATCTCTCCCTTTCCTCATATCCACTGCATAAGGTGTTTTGTAGTTCACAGAAGATAGAAGAAGAAGGGTTGGGAAAGCTGATAACATTGTTTGAGGTCTGAGTTTAATGCACAGATTTGGTCTAAGATTTTTTTCTCAGACTGTCAGTATACGTTACCTTTGGTTCATCTGTTGAGTCTTGTTATTTGTGCATTCAAACCACAGTTAAGCATTCCTATCAATCAAAACCAATCTGCCTATCTCCAGTGGTTTTTCTATTAAATGGTTGTTGACGATTGTTGCTTTTGTGGTTGTTGTTGCAGAATTGGCTCAGGTATTTATAGATCACATTTTTAAACTCCACTCCTGACAAAGAGGTCTCATACCGTAAAGCACAGTTCACCTTGTAGGTTTGGAGGGCCTCCAAATTGGGAACTTGGTCCTTTATCTTGAACTTGCTCTTCATCACTTGCAACATAGTTTGTTATGACAATATGGCCCGTCTTTCAGAATTCTCCACTACCACTTGCCAAATGAAGACCAAGGCTAAGTTGGATTAGGATGTCTCACACTAAATCATTCTCGTCATTACGTCTTAAATATCTTCCATGTGTAAGATAATGCAGCCAACTCTTTCAGTAATTTTGCTTGATTTAAGACTAGATTTAAGAAAGTTCAAGCATTTTAGTTAAGAGATGCCATTGTGTAATCAACAGTTTGCTGTCTAAAATTTCAATTAATGTTCTAAGCTGCTTTTTCAATTACTTTGTGAATTATTGTCACCCCAAGCAATGGAAACCCTTACTTAAAGAGGGACATTGGAGTTACAGATTTAACTTAACTGCTAGATAGTGTCAGAAAGCCAGAGCCAGAGTTCGAGTGTCGCCGTCTGCGCATGCGCAGGTGCCTGTTGTGGACCATAGAGCCATAATAGGAGCAGCGTCATGCTCATATACGTGTGCGTCATGCGTCAAGGTACGTGACCGATAGCTACAATTATTTTGGAGAAGTTCCTACTCAGCCATCCAAAAAAAATAATAATTATCCCACAGAAGTAAACAACAAACACAACAAAGTAAAGAAAATGACATTTTCCAAGCTCACAAACTAGTCATGTACGGGTTTGCATGACTCAAAGCATATGTGACAACATTTTCAAACAAATAATTCAGTTTGTTTGATTTGTATCTGTAAAGTATATCATTTCACTTCGTCATATTCGTTATATTAGAATGATCGTTTTTCGGAATTATTCATTATTTCGTCAAAATTAGGTATTTGTTTTCCCAAATCGATTTGTAATCTTGGATGGTCCGTTGTTCATTATTACATGCAATTCGTTATTTTGAAAGACTGGCTATATGTCAACCTTTAACAAAAGGCCCAAACTATCACATCATGATATCCAAATGAACCGAATGAATCTGAATTAATTGGTTGTTTTCGTTATAATTTATTTTGGATTCGTTGAAATTCGTTACTAATGTTATTCGGAAATTCAGATGCATCTGAATCTCTAAATAACGCGAATTCGTCTGAATTTTGATTCGTACCAAAATGAATCGCACATGTCCAGCGGCTACTTACCTTCCCCATTCCAGCAGCATGTTTCCTAAGGCTAGAGGTCACATTCACCTCTGGGTAGCATCCTGGGTATCGCAACCGTGCCAAGTCAGGCATGGCTACATCTTTCTGCAAAACCTATAAAGGGATAACGTACACCGTGGACAGATGCCTTTCAACAAGCTTGCCTAGCCTGTGTCTCTTCAGTTTTGAGCCTCCCTGTGCCTCTGAAACTACTGCCTGATTCCTTCATTATGATCACCCTACTTTGTCATACATCAGCCCTTTTCCCTTGAGAGACAATGTTCAATCAGAATACCAGGTTCCTTCTAACAACCAACATTACATAGGGTTTCTCCCAATGCTCACTAGAGTGATTATTGTCACCAGAGTACTGAGCTTCTCTACTGAGATAAATGTAAGGGGGATAGCGAAGCCTTTAATTACTATGCTCCCCTAAGTAGGTAAACCTTTGTGCAAGAGGATGCACACTTTACTAGCAGATGCTATGCTATGTTCTCTGCTTTCTCATGAACTCACCATACACTGCCTAAAATGTAAATACTGTGAAAATCTATTTGCTATTAGTAGTAAGGTATAGACTGGTCTTTTGGTCTTCAGTACGAAAATGTTTTATTCCAGTCTGGACATATTTCATATATTTTGTTTGCTTGTCCTTCCAAAAAAGCTGCTGTTTAAGGTGAAACGTGTTAAGACAAAGCGGACCTCCTTTCCCGCTAGGTTAATGGTATACCAGCCAGCAGCAAGTCTGCACTGTATTATAGAGATTAGGAACCATCACACAAACTGGGACACCACCCCTATATATGCAATATATATCAAAAAGGGGGAAAGAGAAAGAAAGGGGCTTTGTGGTGACCACTGAAAAATACCGGGGAATTGATCCAAAAATAAGGTCAATTGATTCATAGATATAATAAAATTTCATTTTTTAATACACTCAATTCATAATGCCAATACATATAAATATATTAAATTTAATCCAGATAAAAATCATAAATAGATGTATACAACATAAATAACCTCCCTGGAGCCCACACAGAAACCATGATTATCAATTCATATATCGGTCATTGCTCTCATTGTGTTCATATCTTATTTAAATGATTAATTGTACATAATTATTCTATATATCAATAATTCAGCCATGATTCTGTGCTTGCTCCAATCTTCAACGCGTTTTGCCGAGGCTTCATCAGGAAGATTTGGAGAGGTTAACCTATAGTGTTTATATGGGTATGAAAGTAAATTTACAATTGTCTACATGATAATTGATATATCAAAATCAGCTGACCATACATATTTATAATGCAATCAATGCCATCTTAATGACTTCTTTTGCGGTGATTGAATATCCATCTGCAGGGAGTCTCCCTACCCAACCGGGAGACAGGAACATCGGGGAGACAGTCGGAACGCAAGGAAGCCAAGTATCTGTCCTAATCGTACCTATGGGACAGGGCAGGGGCAGACTGGGCTTGGGGACTCAGTACCTGAGGTTGGGGAGGCCCTGTGAGATCCAGTCCTGCCCCCACCCCCCCACCCCCATCATTAATAGATTCGGCTGCCCTGAGGTCCCACACTTCCTGGGGACCTCCCGGCAGCCTTCTGGGGAACCTCAACGGCCGGCATATCAGCCCTGCTGCGATCCACCACATCTGCCCCTGTTGAGAACCACCACATCTGCACTGCTGCGATCTGCCACATCTGTCCCTGCTGCAATACTCCGCATCTGCCCCAGCTAAATAAATTTAGTTGCTAACACATTTTTTTAGTGTAGCAAGCAACTGATAATTTTTCCATGTGCATCAAGCCACCGGTAAAAAAAAATAAAAAATGTTTGCGGGAAGGTGATGTAGGTGGATACGGGTGTCTAGGTCGGGAAGTGGAGGGGGCAGGCGATGGAGGTGGGAGGGCTGTGGGGGCCCATCTGCAAAATCTTGCCCAGGGCCCAATTAATATTAAATAAGGCTCTTCCTGGAAGCATGAAATGTATGTTGGTTTATTTTTTGTTGTTGCAGAAGTCATTGCTGTTGTTGCTGTTGTTGTGTGACTTGATAATGAATGATGACATTACAATAATGTTTAACAGTGAATACTTAGCTGAAAGCTCACCACAACCTTCCATTCTGTGTATTCTGCTCTGCTTGTGCAACGGGAAAATGCTGGGATGCTTCCCCCCCAAACATCTGCGCTCCCAGCTTACATTTTTTGCCTTTCCCAAGACTGAGGGATTGTATGATTGATGAACATTTTATTTCAAACAGATTTCTTATGTTTTCTATTAATTTGTACACTCAGGAAAATATGTTGCACTGGGCTACAGAGTATTGTTTTGTATTAACCCCTTCCCAACAATATTGTTCTGTGTCTAATAAAAGTCGTATAATTGAAACAGGAAACAAAAATCAAGACAATGTTGTTCAGATGTAATGAGCTAATGGCACATAATGCAGATTATCTGCATTCATTTACAATTTAGCGTGCTCATCAAAGTTCTACTTACTTTTGGCCTTCAAGCTGCATGCTTTACTTTATGATCAGAGGTATCAGCTACAGGTTTAGAAAAACAAGCAAACAGGAAAAGAGATTGTAAAGAGATACCAAATTATATTTCAGCATTTTTTTTTTCATTCTGCAGATGTAGGCAGTGGTGTATTTAGGTTTTGTGCTGTCCTAGGCAAGACTACACTCAGACATCCCCCCAATGTAAATTTGCCCCGCCCCTTCCTGATTAAGACTTTTTGCGTAACCTGACAGGTTGCATTATTAGCGTAGCAGGGAAACTGGGATCTCAGGTGGGTTGTAAAGGATCTATTGTGGGCACTGCAGGACCTCAGCCTGAGACCCTGCAGAGCCCACCTTAGACCCACAGAGCCCACCTGAGACCCTGCAGGGCCCACCAGAGACCCTGCACAGCCCACCTGGGACGCTCAGGTGGGCTGTGCAGGATCTAGGGTGGGTTGTGCAGGATCCCTTTCCCTGCACACATGTGCTGCTCCTCTTACCTGAAGCCCCTAGCCTGCCCCTGGGTCATCCAGCCATCAGATTGTGGGGTATGGGCAGCCCCGAGCCACCTTCAGCTCCGCCAGCTGGGCCGCATCTCTATCGGCCCCGACCCAGCCCCACCTCTAGTCCCGCTTCGGTCCCTCCTCTGCCCTGTTTCTGGTCCTGCCTCCTCCACCTGGAAGCTCTCTCAGGTAAATGAGGCGGCCACAAGACCCAGCGAGTGGCTGCCTAATTTGCCTGATTAGACAGCCGAGGCTGCCTGATTCTGTGCAGCCCGGTTTGCCGCACTAATTTGGGGGCAGCGTTCTGCCACCCCCCTGGAACGTGCAGCCTAGGCAAATGCCTTGTTTGACTTGCGGCGGATACGCCCCTGGATGTTGGCATTGCTAACCTTCTTTAAGCCCCACTGGCATATGTAAACAAGGGCCCCACAATGTATCCTTGTACTTGTACTTGGGCCTGAAAAAGTGGCATCGGGACATCCCTACTAATAATATTACCAGCAATAATGTTTACCTATACCTTACACAACATACAAATCAAAAATACATTATGATGCTGCTTCCATTGGTGCACAGTAGAGCAAAGAGACAAGCATTTAACCTGGGGGCGGCCCCTTCTTCGGGACGCAGAAGCGATCTGGCGACAGGTAAGTCGCCAGGATCGCTTCTGTTGTAAAGCCGACAGTCGGCTCTACAAGTTTAAACTTGTACACTGTACGTCGTCAGTCACGAAGGGGTTAAAAACATGGAGGTCACAGCAGAGCATTGGCGTGTCTTGGAAGAGAACTCTGATCCCTTTGTTTCCACACCACTACTTCCAGGGCAGTCTTATCATACCTGAACCTAAAGCTGAACTCAGGGCAGATATAAAAGTCATAAAGGAATGCAGCTTTAGCTACCAGCTATCTTTACAACACAGTGGGCAGAGGTACAATAGCTTGAATTCATCTCAGCTACCAAACCCATCTTCTCATGGCACCTTAAAGAATGACTCCACTTTCTGACCATGTTTTATGCTACACCCATATTCAGGGTGAAAAATGAAACAAAGTCTTATCTCCTCCAAGATCTGCTGACTTCCATCACCAAATCATGTTCAAGAAAAACATGCTGTTTTTAAAAATGTTCTTTGCACATGATTGGTATTCCTTACAAAGTGAAGTTTCACCACAGTCACTAAGCTATGGGAAACTTCCCCTGCAAAAAGCAAATTCCCATGCAAAGTGGGCAGCCTATTTGCCTTTAGTAAATCAACCCATAACCATCAGGTCTAACCTATAGTTTTGAGCCCAAGGGGTTACATTAGAAGCATCTACATCTCAGTGTATACTATTTTTGAAAAGTGCCATTTACAATCAACTGATTTGAGTGTTTGAAGTAATGTTGGCTTCAAAAGCCGTGGACTGGATTCAGTTAATTTAAGTTTATTATTTCAAAGCTTGCATGATCATATCAAATGGTGGACCTATGCTTCCTCAAAAATTGTTACTGGGGCAAATTCTATGAACACCGCAAGTTAAGTTCACAGACAGAACCCAAACCTACATGGCTAGATGAAGGATTTCAAATATACTCATTGATCACTCCATAGCTATAATGTGGTTTTTACACATTCTGATCAGTCTGAGCAATTCTAACCAAAATGTGATAACTATGGAAAACTATTTATTCTTGGCAGTCAGATGAAGACATTGTATCAAATGGACTGACCTTATGTGAATACAAAGATGCAGAACAAAATGTTGTATTTAGGTTCAGACATCAGTTTTTGCTGCTTGCCAGGTGGCTGCACTTTTACCAATCACTTCTCCCAGAGCTAGGGAAATAATATTTTAAAAGTATCAAAAGTTTGCACTGTAATTATCAGGAGAATTAAATTAAATCTGGTTCCACTGTTCACTTGCATAGCAACTACTGTTTTTTTATTTCTTGTATCCTATTCTTCAACTAGTGATTCCACTAACTCTATGGGCTCTTGCACAAGGGTGCCTGCCAACGTGCACTGTAAATGCAGGTGTGTTACCACTGCCAGGGATCTCCAGGTGGACCGTAAAGCCTCACATAAGTCAATGGCTATATGCTGTTGTCGGCAGGTATAGGCCGGCAGTACAGAAACATGTTCATGTATGTAATGATTATCTTTATGTATAAACTTTATGTCAATGCACATGAGCGGGTTTACATAGTACCAGCATATACTCTTGACCACAGCGTACAACCATTGACTTATGTGAGGCTTTATACTGCTCCTAAAGCGTCCAATGTGGGCACCCATTGCAAGAGCCCTAAGTGTGTGTCCCCTGGTATTCTATCCAAACAACTGTACTGTTTCTAATGGAAGTTTGATCTCTTTAGGAACGGACATTTCCAGGGAAACTAGAAGTTATATCTTAAAGGTGAGAGTTTGACTGTGCTTTGTCACTAGCAGCAGTCCAGGTTGGTCAAACTAAGGGATTTCAGACTAGAGCAGTGGAGAAGAGTTTCAGAAACCGAGGCATGCACAGAAGCCAGGAGATGAAGTAACTGACACTGGTCCTGTGGGGTAAATCTGAAACCCTACCATGTATATAGGAAAGGGTTTTGAACTCAACAAGCTTGTCTGCCTAGAGCACCCCCTTTCTGTTAAATTTGATATATTTAACAGAACTGAGGTGTCAGCGGGATGTACTGTCTAACAAAAACAAAACCAATATGCAGTTTGATTCGGTAAGCATGTTTCAAACTAAAGCTTACTGGCTTACAGAAACTGGAAAACAACATTCTAATATCATCCTCAACAGGAATGTGGTTGTGTTTTTTACCGTTAGGAGTTGGAAGAAAGATATTTACAATAAAAGGGGCACCTGTTTGCAAAGGATATAAGGCAGCTTAATTGTTATTACAAAGATACAAAGGTTATGTTACCCGTAAAACAAACCCAGTAACTGAACCAGTTGGAAAGTTATGGCCTGACACTATAAAGAAAAAAACTGTACTTATCTGATGCTTATTAAATAGTTATTTATGAATAGTAGACATGTGCACAGCATAAAAATTAGTTTCAGACTAAATGAAAAACCTTTTCATTCGTTTCATTTGATGATGCTAATAATTATGCTGTTTATCCAAAAGTGCACTTTTAAAAACCAGAACACGCAATGGCTATATTGGCCACCGGGAGTCCCGCATCTTAGAGGCGGGGTGCATGGTGTCACAAGACGCCGGCGTTGGACGACGTCATACGCATGTATGGGCGCCACCATCTTGCTCTATACTAGTTACTATATGCCCGAATATATTTTCTGTATATTCAGGCATGTAATAACTCGTTATTTCCGATTCGGACGCGCGGACGAATCAACCGTATTTTGTGATTCAGCAAGTTCGTCCACATCCAAATGCACATCTCTAATAAATAGGTATTTAGAACAAACTCCCCCAAAGTACAAGAGAAACGAAAAATTCAACATGCCAACCTGCTCTGAATAAAAAAACTAAAATTGCAAGAATCCATGAGGCTGCTTTGACTAAATAAAAATCATGGCTGAATCAGATATAGTGCATGAAGTAAACAAAGCACTCACAACTCAACACAACAAGGTGCAAAAAAAAACAATGTTTAGAAACTTGTGACAGATTTGGAAAGTAATATACATGGGTTCCAGTGCAGGCCAGCAATGACTGAAATCCAGCTTTGTAACATTTCATTGTTGACAATCAGGTTTTGGAAATACAAGTGCACATTTTTAGGCACTAGAGCATCTGCTGGTGGAACTGTGGTTCTTGGACCTGAAGAGTGTAATTCCAGTTTCCACCAGCAATTGCCAGCAATTAATCCACACCTGATGCTGGCTACTGGCCTTAGCCCCACCCCAGGAGTCTCACGGAGCCTCAGCATTCTACCTGCGTGCTTGTGTGCTCTGTTCCATTGCACTTCAAATTAGTTATCCCGATCCTGCCTGCCTGTGCCTGCTTCCTGTGTACCTCGTCCTCCCATATACTGTGCTCCTTGCACCAGTACTCCTGATCCTTGTGCCTGTGTCCTGTATTCCTTCCCCTGTTCTGTAAATAGCTGGATTAGTTTATCACTGTATTTAGCTCAGCTAGGTTGTCAAACTAGTTAGGTTTTGTCTTTACATATAATTTAGCATGTTTGTTTGTCGGTTAGCTTGTTGGTTTAAATTTTTCATGAATGTTGCATTGGTTGCTATGTTATGTGGTTTATCACTTGTGTGGTTTTCTCAATAAATCATATTACTTTGACTTATTTTGGAATCTGATGTCCTCCATGCAGATCTACATATCTGGTCATGCATGCTTTGCAGGAATCTAGCTTCTGGTGTTTTAACACACATATACATACAAAGGGGGTGGCTTTCAGCAGGTTGTTCTTAGGCTGCAGTACGCAATCTGTTTCATTGTTTCTGCCATAGCTCCCAACTTTCTGAGATGAGAAAGAGGGACACCTTCCAGCACAATGCATTTAGGCAATTGATACACCCCTGCCACACACCCCAGTTATGTGAAACCATGCTACAAATGACAGGTAAAACCCAGAACTGTTGTTTTCCCCCATTATTTTCCCTTTTCAAAATAGCAAACAAACAAATTAAGAGACAAAGGTTTTAGTGCGTAATAATGTTTTGGTAGTTTAATAGAACCTTTTCATAGATATCTGTATATCAGACCAAAATGAGGGTCATCGGAGGAGGAAAGAGGGATGGAAAGATTGGTTCCAAATGAGGGACACTTCCTCCAAATGACGGACAATTGGGAGGTATGGCTTCTGCTATCACTGCTCTGCAGATTCTCATCCACCTATTCGTTGAATACAAATATGAACAATAACAATATCATTATTAATAATAATAATTATTATTATTAGTGGTGGTAGTAGTAGTAGTAGAAATAGTATTTAATACCTAGAGCTCATTTGCAATTCATTTTCTTAATAATGAATATGAAGCACAGGATACTTGCTCTGGAGAACCATATACGGTAGTTTGACAATACACTATATAAAAGCATTGAGTGCTTTTAAAGGCAGCATTAAAAAAAAACCCTGATAGGGCTGATGGGTAAATGTATAGCATGCGAGGTACCTCATACTCATTGCAAAGAATATAATTTAGGCAATTCCCCACACACATTCCACAGGCTACAGACAACAAAATCATCAGTCAGATAAAACAATATAGTGGTAAGCAATGTAGAGGTATTAATTACTTTTAAATATTTACTTAAATATTAAGTAATCTGAAAAAGCAAGGAGCATGAGTGATCCGAAATTACTAGGAGAGGCACAGCTGTTTTTTTTAATAAAAAAATGTTCCGGACCTTTAGGAATAGGCATGATAGACAAGAGATTTCTTTTTTTCCAGTGCTTGGCTGTTTTAGGGGACTGCAACTGGATAAGAAAGGATGCAATCCCAAAAATAAGTCGATTCTCTTGGTACCTATATAATTCACTTACATTTCCCCCAATTTCCTATTTCACTGGAGGCCATAATTGAATTGCATGTGTACCAGCCATTTGTCGCACAACAACACATGCAGGTTTTCAAAATGATAATAGGGTTTACAAAACAGTTAAAAGTTTTTTTAATATTATTATTGTCAGTGAAATTATTTATTGGCCATTGTGACATCAAGCGAGGGTGTCATGCTCCCCCTGCTGGACGTTTCATACTGTAAAAGGAACTAATATCTGGAGAATAATATATCAGATAATAACGGAGAGCTGCGGTCGTGTGTGAACAAAGACCAAAGCAAGCTTATCTCACCACCAAAGTGCCTATATGGATAAAAGAAGTGAATGAATACATTCTTTCAAACCTTACATATACATTTTAGGAAGACTTGGCCGTGAAATATTTTATCAACCTGCTTTAAAGCTGAATTCCAGGTAATGCAAGTTTGATAGACCTGCGTTAGACATGAGGACGTTGAGAGACATTCCACCAGTCGGAGCGGAGGGGAAGAAAAAGTGAGCTCTGATTACCGGGGGAGTGGGGTTTAGGCAACTAAAAGAGTTTTACTCTGGCCCCCTAGACAAAAACAAGCACTTAACACTTTCAGTGCGGAAGTAGTCCCAATGCAAGGGGACGTTTTTTGGTTTGCCCAGAGATGGACTTTACATTTTTCATTTGGTCCGATATGAACAGATGTCTGGAGGAACATATCATCCCAAGAGGTAGTCAACATCTTATTTGTTACAGAAAGTGCTCAAACTAGGGATTATTGTTTCCTTTAACCAAGTTAATTTTAGTTTATTATACAATGCTATGTTTATTTTTCAATGTTACTTTGGAAAAGTAAACTATTTTGTTTACTGTTCCAAAGTGAAAGTGAATCTTACACATTTTGTATGGAACAATAATTAGTTTCATCCAATCACGGTGCCTCATTTATCAATCTATCCGTAGGTCAATCTATCATTAGGTATTCCCCCAGAGCAGCCAGATTAACCATTTAAATTTTTTTTCTTACTGTAGGTTTTCATTTAATTGACTGTTGTGCATCCACATAGTTCTATTCTGTGTCACTTTGAGACCAATGTTTTTACTGTACCCACTAGACGTGCAAGGCATACTAATTAATTTAGGACGAAACGAATGAAAAGGGAAAAACCTTTTTATTAGTTTTATTTGATGAAACAAATTATTATGCTGTTTCAGATTCGGGGTCACGTACCTCCAAATCCAAAAGAGCACATTAAAAAACAGAACTCACAGGCCAACGCCGCATTCTGTGCATGCGGACTGCCATCCTGCAGGCAGAGCATGTGATGTCACATAAGATCGGCGTCAGGTGACATCATATACATGTATGGGTGCCGCCATCTTGGACGCAGCAAGATGGCGGTGCCCATACAAAATGCTATATGCCTGAATATAGTTTTTCATATATTCAGGCATATAATAATTCATTATTTCGGATTCAGGCGACAGACGAATCAACAGAATATCATGATTCAGCAAGATCGTCTGAATCCGAATGCACATCTCTAGAACCCACTGAAGCCATGCAACTGCTAGGCCGCCCACTGAGGTCTAGTAAGAATGGCTTCACTAGGAGAATTACTAGTTCAGCAGTTTATGATTCTCCCGAATATTTCACTGTATGTACAGTATCTGGTCTGCTGAGAATAAAGAAATGTAGCAATCCAGAACACAAAAAAAATCATAAATTGTGTCTTTGCAGACGGAACAACTCCATATGTATACTGTACATTTGTAAAAAAAAAAAAAGTTATAATGATTTATTTAAGCACTAAAAGCTTTTTGATAAACAAATATTAATAAAATAAATGTATTTACAAGTACATTTACAGTTATGTTGAATTGAAGTAAACTTATCACCACAAATCCTTCATTTTAGGCAGCAAGAGCAATAAGATAGTGATAAGAAAACAATAGCCTCCTCCTTACTGGGGAACCACGCAGCTTTGCTTACAGCATCTCTGCTGTTCACACCCACTTGCAAGACCCTCTGGATCCCTCCTGACACCCTGCACACCCCTCCCGGGACCCTGCACAGCCCTCCTGAGACCCTGCACAGCACTCCTGAGACCGTGAACACCCATCCTGAGATCCTATGCAACCCTCCTGAGACCCTCCGCTGGAGACACCAGGCCACGAAGAAAGCACAGAGTATATAGCTTCATATTATTCTGCATTGCTGTATAATGTATTGCTGGGATTTGTAGTTCTCCATAGCCTATGCTATCATAATAAAACCATCAGATATAGAGGACTACAAATCTCAGCAATACAGTATACACCAGGGGCGCCCACAAATTTTTCATCTGGAGATCTACTTTTCAACTGATGTGCTCAATGAGATCTACCAATGAAAAAAACACCTGTGTTAAGGGGCGGGAGGGGGCGTGGCGGTACATTGAAGTAAATGTCAGCTGATCGCTCCAGTGTTTGTCCTGCACAGAGGATTGGAACACAGAAGTCATACTGTCGTTTATCTGCTCCTCCTCTCCTCTTGTCCACAGAATACCTTGTACTTTTGTGAACCATTTACAAAACACAAGGCCACCAAACCTATGGTATTTGTCATGTTCCCTCCCCATACTGTCTCATAGTGCTGAGCAGTCATATGGTTGTATATACAGCACTCTGTCTTTTCATCTGCTCTACATTTTTTTAGTGATATAAGGAGACCACTATTTATACAGAAATCAAAAGTCTCATTGCCCTCGGAGTCAGAATCCCTGGGAAGGGTGGAAAGGCAGCAGAGTGATACCACACCTAAAAATCAATCGTCAGATTGCAACAAAAAATACCTTTTATTTATTTGTTAACAAAAAGAAAGTTATTTTTCTAACCAGGTTATATTTAGCAAAATATGTTAAACATATAAGCCAAGGACAATTTCAGTTTAAAATTGTAGACATTTTACAGAAATTCTACTGATATGAGGAGAGTCTGTTGAAGAAGCAGATATGCGCAGGTATTTTTCTTTAGAAGGTTAGAGACCTGACACAGGGCTGTGGGCCAGAAATATATTTTTTTTTTTGCCAGGTCTTCAAATGGATTGGAGAGTTGGAGAAGAACTGTTTCGTCCATATTTCCAGAATATCTTGTAAAGTCATGGCAATTGATTTATTGTCTCTGTTTATGACCCTCCTTAAAATGATATCAGTATTGTCCTGTCTGGCATTTGTAAAGGTTGGCTAAGAGCAGGAACAACTTGTACAAGTGATGATGACCATTTTTCTCTGCTGCAATAAACTTTAGCAGTTAAGCTGGGATTGGTTGTTGAACTAGCTATGAGAGTTATATAAACTGATAGCAATACTGAATGTTTAGAAATAAAGGTGTCTACAGAAATTAGAGGACATTTTCCTCATCCAGCCATGTATTGCCAGATCGAGGACCATTTGTATGATTGTCAGCACCTCCAAGTTCCTGGCTTAATATTCCTGACTCCGGTCTGATTGAAGGAAATTTTGATCATCCAGGATGGATAATCCTGGACATTCACTATTGGCTCCCTAAGACAGGCCGGCACCTGCAGTGCTCACAGTCACTCATCTTTAGCACAAACATACAGCATAAGTTCACTTAAAGTGACATTAAACCCTCAGATTTTTTAACATAAAACAATACTGTAATGTGTGCCTTACTGTAATCCATGGTTGTTTCCCTTCTCTTTGCTGCTCTTTCTTTTAAATCTGTATCTGTTCTCATGCTGGGCAGAACTTCTGTTTTGCAGCAGACTGCCTTGTCTCTGGAATGGATACATGGTGTCTGTGTGTAGGTTTGTAACATAAGCCAGCACTACAGGAAGAGGCACTCAGCTGCAAAGGGAAGTTCTCCCCAAGCCACGAGAAAACATGAGGATTTAAAAGGAAGAGCAGCAAAGAGAAGGGAAACTACCATGGATTACAGTAAGGCACACATTACAGTATTGGTTTATGTTAAAAAAATCTGAGGGTTTAATGTCACTTTAATGCAAACTGGTATGTTTGTTGAAAGATTTAATTGTAAAGATTTTGCCAGCCAGGTCATACATGCAAATCTGGCCATCACCTAATGTTTGTAGGAAGTTTTAGAGTGAGTGTCGCTTGTCAGAGGTAGAAAATAGTTATTACGCCCGTGTTCAGTTCAAATTCGAACTTTAAAACATGGAAAAAGTTCGATATGGAACTTCGAACTCAATGAAAGTCTATGGGACCAGAACTCAGAAAATCAAATGTCCCCATTTGGAAGGCTTATATGCAAGTTATTGGCCATAAAATGTGCATGGGGATTCGGGTACTGCCCTGGGGGATATGTATCAATGCAAATGGGGGTAAAAAACGTGGGGTCCCCCTAAAATTCCTAACCATACCCTTGATACGAGCAGAGGCCTGGCAGGGCAGGAAAGGCCTGCGATACCAGGCCACATGCCCTCTGCCCTTGGAGGGTGCTTTTCCAGTGTCGCCCCTGGAAAAGCACCTTGTCCCCGTGCCAATGGGGACAAGGGCCTCTTCCCCACAAGCCCTGGGGTGTTGGTTGTGGGGGTGCAGGCAGGGGGGCTTATTAACATCGGGGTACCACTTTGATAAAGGGGCACCCAGATGTGCCCTGCCTTGTGAATGAGTAAGGTGTACTTATAACCCTACCCATTTACTAAAGGGTTAAATCTAATTTTTTTAAAATACGCCAGGCTTTTGAGAAAATCCGTCAATTGAAAAAAAAAACAAAAGACATGATTTTGACAAGTCCTTTTTAAAAAAAAAAAATGGATCCACCGACGTAATCCTAGGATCAATCACGATGCCCAGCATTGTCCACGACACCGACGACTCAATGAAATAAAAAATAAATAGAAATGCTAAAAGAAAAACCCGACGCCTGCTACCTGTCCGCTTGCGACAAACTCCCACCACAGAATGGCATTCTGACAAATGTCAGCAAAACATAAACAATTTGGCAGAGCTAGCGGTGACGTCACCACTAGCTCCGCCCAATTGTTTATGTTTTGCCGGCACCTGACAGGACAAAGTCATCATTACTTTGCCCAATCATGCCTCTCACAGTGCACTGTGCTGTGATTGGGTAACGTCTTGCCCCTGACCTGTGGTCAGGTGCATTGCTTTACCCAATCAGGGCTTTACAAGGCACTGGGCGGTGCGCCGAACACAGAAGCTACCGATGTTGCTTGACTCGAACATCGAGACCATCCCTAGTGGAAAAGTCATGGCACTAATAGGGCACAGGTATGAAACATTCTGTAAGTGTGTTTGCTTGGTCTGATCTATCGGTAATTGGGGTTATGAACTGTATACTACAATACATGCGGGGTATGGTATTTGGTGCACTTTCAAGCCTCCAGGAATGTGAGGTCTGTGCTGTATATTAGCCATTAGGGATGGCTGTATCTCTATTATATAAAAGTGATGTATGTATTGAATTTCAGCCATATTAATCAGACTGTGTTATCTTCTCATCACTTGAGATATGGTGTATGATTTGTGGAATGGTCACCAGGAAGCACTGAAAGTATCATAAAACCAGGGGACAGCTTCACACTAAATTATCAAAAGCCTCTTGGTGGAGAGAAGTGTAACGTTAATGTCATAATTTTTTTCCAGAATTCGTGCTGAAATGGTTAAATAAACTGCCATAATGTTTTAATTAACTAGTCCTTCTGAAGTTTCATGAGACTTTGGCTAGGTCCCCATGTCTTCCGCCTCCACAAATTTATCTCCATTTTTGGATGCTTTTACTCTGAGATGCAATTCATTCTTTATTTTGATTATGACTGTTTTTCCAACAAGAAGTGGATGAGTCTGCTCCAAAATCCTGCTAGTTTTAGCAAATAAAGCTTCAGCTGTACTGACATACAAACATGTTGTGCTGCTGCCCCCACATTCTACATCTTGCTGACCAGAACTGCAGACTTTAATTCACTAACAATAGGGAAATAGTGTTCAGCTATTACTACTAGGGATGATCAAATGCATCTAGCTTTGATTTGCAGGGTATCCATTGAACACATTGAAAAGTTCAAAAACTGCAAACTTAACTCTAAACCCCATTAAAGTCTAAGGGGGCAAATCTTGGAAATCAGTTATGGCCATTTTGTACAGACTATATTCTTGCTCTTAATTGTTTTGCTGATCCTTTAGAAACAATAGCTGTACTATAACTGCAGTACATTGAAGTACAACTGCAGTACAAGGAAGTAAGGCTCAATTCACACATTAGTGGTTTTCTGCGCATTTTCATACGTGCGGAAATGCGCTAAACATATAAAACAATGCATTCGAATGTGCACTGTTAAAACTATAGCGGCGTCCATGTGGCACGAAACTGTGCGTCCCGCAAAATATTCCAAGTGCGATTTCTTTGACGGATTTCACACAATTGCAGATATAATAATTGCCGCAAATGCGCGAAATCCGTGCGTATGTAAAAAAGTTGCGCGTTTTCGTGCCGCACGGTTTTCCATGTGGAAAACCGCATGGAACACGCAAACGCCATATGTGAATGGAGCCTAAAACTGCAGTAAAATTAAGAACAACTACAGGTTTGCAATATAATGAAGTATAAAAACAGTACAGCTGCAGAACATTACAGTTTAACAGCAGTAAAACTGCAGTACAAAAAAACTCCATCTGCAGTAAAATGAAGTACAACTGTAGGTTGCAATATAAAGAAGTATAGATGTGCTGTTACACAGTTATAAAAATATGACACAAGGCATAGTCATAGTTAATATTCATATTAATCTGAAGTGAGAATTTATATCGTTATTTTCCTTAAGCCATTATCCTTTGGTTTTAGTGTAGCTGGTTATTATACTGCCATATTTTGGTCGTTTTGGTTTTTGCACCAAGTTTTCTGTGTTCCCTCCCATTTATGATGTATTTCCCCTTCTTCTCCAAGTAGTCGTTTAGGATCATGGTTGACTGTAATATGGCCACATGCACATGTCATATGCTTGCTTGGAAACATTACCATGTCTGACCTTCAGATACCGTCTATTCATTCATCTGCTGTATCCTGTTGTCTGCTGCATGCAATAAAGTGCACTTTGGTGAGTTCAGCTATCTGATAAGGATTGTCCGCTGTGATTATATCTGCTTATACAGGCCAGGCATAGAGGTCTCAGCAAGGGATAAATTGCTAATGCAACATTCGGAGTCAGAATAATAGATACAGTTTAGCTGCAGTTCAGTGATACACTATTGCACTTTGTGCCTACTGTACTCGTACTGCATTGCACTGCAGTCAATGCTGTATTGTAGCCAGTGTGGTTACAGTACTACTCTACAGCAAGTAAAAGCTATGAACTATGCAACATTAACAGGGTATTACACTTAGGCCTCGTTCACGCTAGACACAGTGCGTTCCGGCCCGATTCTGGCCAGAACGCACTGCATCGCATTGCGGCCGGCTCACTATGTTGTGGGGCAGGAGGTGAAGTGAATGGCACTGTAGCCACGCCCTCGGCACATTACACCTGCGGTCCGGTCTGGTCCGAACAAAAAGGTGCAACATGCTCCTGTCCCCCAACATAGTGAGGAGGCTGCAATGCAGTGCGTTCTGGCCCAAATCGGGCCGGAACGTACTGTGTCTAGTGTGAATGAGGCCTAAAGGGTGAAGAGTTTGGAGAAGGCAGGAGAAGTGAACAATCCAAATAAAATTTTCCAATTCAGCTCACTTTGCAGTTCAGCTATGTTGTCCTAGATTGTTCACTTCTCCAAACTCTTCACCCTTTTGGGAATAACCCTGTTTAAAAATACTTCACCTGTACTGCAGTTGCATTGCAGTTGTATTTTACTAGTATTGTAGATGTAATGCAGTAATACATCAGCTGCATTGCAGTAATACTGCAGTTGCACTGCAATATTGCATTTTTTTTGTGTAAAAAAAACTGCATTTTTTTAACATGTAAACAGTATTACTTCTAAAAAACCCGGCAGTAATTGATTGTAAGGGATGGCTTCAATTCTTTATATCACTAAAATAGAACAAGTATGTAGATTAGGAGAGTTCAGATGGCTATACACTGTGAGTTTTTTCTTACTTACTCCTGCAGGCTGAATTATAAAAATTTAATTTCTTGATTCCCCCATTTAGACTAATAGCATGCATGGGGGAATTCCACACCAGAATATTGTATTTTGTTAGTGGTGGATGTGCCGCTGTCAGAATACCCAAACAGTGACTGCAGTTGACTGTCTGATCATTTTATGGCCAACTTTAGAGTAAACTCAAATTTCCTTTTCTAAAAGGTCTGTGATGGCAGCCTGCATGGTCCTCTCAGGTGAGTTTTCCTTTAACAAGCAAAGAAAAGTTGGAACTAGTAAGGCTAATTGCCTTCAAATGGAGACTAACAGGGCTATTCCCAAAAGGGTGAAGAGTTTGCAGAAGGCAGGAGAAGTGAACAATCTAGGACAAAATAGCCGATTTGGAAACATTCTCCAATTCAGCTCACTTTCCAGTTCAGCTATTTTGTCCTAGGTTGTTCACTTCTCCTGCCTTCTCCAAACTCTTCACCTTTTTGGGAATAACCCTGTAAAAGTTAATTTTGTTAGGGTACTGCTTTTGCATTCAAGTACCCTAACTATTAATAAAATGTAGCATATTTGTGTATCCTCAAATCATCTCTGAACTTGAGCTGACACTGTCTTTTCTTCTGGAGGGTGGCTAACTCCGTAAAAAAAACTGGAGGTCACAGCCTAAAATTGGAGGAAAAAAGATTTAAACACAAGGGGTTCTTTGAAGTAAACGGTAATATTGTGGAACTCTGTTCCCCAACCAGTGATATCAGCAGAGTATTGAATCATTCAAAGGTTGCTTAGATCCCTTCCCCAGAGAACATAACATACAGGGGTACAGGTACTCTTAATGATTGAAACACACAGAGGCTCATACACACACACACACACACAAATGTTGAACTCGATGGACCTGTGTCTTTATTCAACCTCAAATACTAAGTAACTATGTACTTTTGTTCAGCATGGTCCCTGTGTGTGTTGTAAAGTAGCCATGGCTCCAAGCTCACTCCTGTGATATACTATAATATCAGGACAAATTATTAAACTAAACGTGAGCTTGTAGTCCATCACAGGAGGGATCTTGGAGCGGTAACTACTTTACAACGCACACAGGGACCATGGGGAACAGAAGTCACCACCCTTCAGAAGGAAGAACAGTGTCAGCACCAATTCAGAGATGATTTGAGGACCTACAACTGAGTGATACACAAATTAGATACATTTTTGTTAATAGTTAAGGTAGTTGAATACATTTTCAGGACTTAACTCCTGAGTTTAGTGTTGCTTTAAGAATGAAACTGACCATTTTTGTTAGATTCAGAAGTGGTCTTATACGATTTCTTTTCAATTAAATTTCTTTCGAGGGTTTTTTTAATTTTACATTCACAAATATGACAAATAGTTATACTGAAAAAGTGCAATATGGTGAAAATATCACTGACTTATATGCAGTCAAAAGCTCATAATGCAATTATTAAGTTCCAGTGGATTGGGGGAGACTAGCAAAATTATGATAAGGACACAGGAGGGAGTTAAAGGATAATAAAACACTTGGTGGTTTTTGCATATATCTACTGCTGGCAAGCAATAGATATATGCAAAAACATTTTTAAAAAGTTACGAAAAAGGTAAAAGCTTGTGTCCCTGTCACGCGCTCCCGTCCGAAGATCTAAAAAATCTTGGGCAGCTGCAAAGGATGATGGGGTGGGCGCATGCACAGTACAGATCTTCAGCCAGGAGACAAGGAGAGACACAACGTAAGTCAATGCAGGCAGCCTGGCAGCATGCACCCGCACAGACTCCGTGGGACACAGAAGACACAGTAGTCAGCGCTGGATCAGAGACTGAAACCAGCGCTGGAGGGACTGCTGAAAACTACAGGAAAGAAGAAGATGATCGGATCAAGAGGCATCATTTACGGTAAGTCCTTACACTAGCATGGCGAGGGGGATATCCTTTAATGTCACTTTAAGGAGATGCGGTGATTCCCAGTAAACCATTTTTACATTACTAACTTCAATGTACCTTTAAAATATTCATAAACTGCAGTTGTGCACCAGGAGACCTGTGGACAATTGTCATGGTTATTGCCGTAGTATTAATTTTTATCATCAGTCGTTGTCTCTGGCAATTAGAAAAATAATGGAAAGAAGTTGTTTCTGCAGACAGATGTTAATGTAATGGAACATAAACTGCAAATAGTGATGAGTTAGGCAGGCACTTCTAGGAATATGAGATCATTACTATAAAAATGATTAAACGGTAAGTCAATAAAAAAGAACAATTTTTCGGAATCTTTCTTTTATTGCAGTTATGGCCCATGCTTATTTTACAGCTTTCTCTCGTATAGGCTATATTGAAAGTCAATGTTTCCACACCTCTGCTTAACTACAGAAATGGTGACTTAATTTCTCTGCCCATTCCTGTATAATTATAGATGTACAGTACATGTGCATATGTGGTAGTAGTAGGGTGTGGTGGCAAAACCCATTTGGCTTAACTTTTTGTTCAGTAGTACCAAACTGTGCGCCAGCCATAAATTGCAAAGCATAGACTTGTTTTAGTGCCAGTATGAACAGTTAGGCCAGCATCAGATACTTGTTTCCATGAACAAAGATAAACTCAACGGCTAAATACAGTCACTGACCGCATTAATGATGCTACTACTCATTAACCATCTATATCCTTAAAAATATGTATCTGCCAAGAATCCCTGACAAACGAGCAAGCAACAAAGCTCAAAATTACCACTTTTATTGTATATAAAAATTAAGATGATACTAAAATCTTATCAAAAATGCAAAGAATAATCATACAAAATTTATGACATCTTAAGCAAGACCCTAACCCATAAATACATTAAAATACACCCAAAATGCAATTCATAAGGACACCTACCAAACAATAGAAACATTTATTTAGATACACATATGCACATACAGTATATAATCAGGAGCTGGCAAGATACCACTCTACACATGGAGCAGCTCTTGGTGTCCTCCCTTTGTCTGATGGCACTTTGGACATGGCTATAGATGGATAAAGGATTATCCTGGAAGTCTGTCAGTCATTTGTCACCTCTCTCTGATAATTAGCATATATTGCACTCCATGTGACATACATGCACATATTTAGTTAATTGATTTATATTGCCAGTTTATTCTTTGTAATATATACTGCATATATATTAGATATATAGATATAGATACAGATATTAGGTATGTATCCTAATAAATTGCATTTTAAGGGAGTTCATTCACTATTGAGCCGAAGGATACAGCCATAGCTTCATCTGATCCTTCAGCTCTCTTCGTCCGCCAGAGCTCTCGGTTCAGTCGAACTGAGGGGCTGCTGTACGGGCTATTCACAATAGCCTGTACAGCAGCCGAAGGCGGCCGAGCGGCTCAGCCTACCTGAAGGCATAAGCTTCGGCTCGACTGAGCCGAAGTGACAGGCGAAGCGGGGAGAACGGCCTGCCAAAGGCTGGCCATTCTCCCGGCAAATGACAGCTGGGCAGAGCCAGCTGTGATCTCATGGCTGGCTCCACCCAGTTCTAATAACAGATCAGCATCCCCAAATGACCTGGGGACGCTAATCTGTCATTAAACAATAACAACTGGGCGGAACCGGCAGTGACGTCACGGCCGCCTGCGCCCAGTTGTTATTCATTGGCCGGGGCTTGCTAGAAGACTCTAGCAGGTGCCGGCCAATAGGAAATAGTTTGGCAGAGCTAGCTGTCACTGCTAGCTCCGCCCAATTGTTTTTCTTTTGCCAGCATCTTTCCAGGCGTTTATTTTTGTATAATTTTTTTATTTTTCTCTTTTTTTTATTTTCTTTAAACCATTTTCATTTCTTTTTAATTTTCATACATTTTAAAACAATTCTGCAACTTTTTTTTCTTATTTATGTCACTTATTTTCTATTCTGCTCGGTACCTCGGCTATTCACTCACTGCCGTTCTGCCCCTATGAGAATAGGGGTGAATGGCAGCGAGTGATCTGATCAGATGTTGGATCGGTTGAGTCAAACTCCTTCTGCTTGTCGGCAGAGCATGTTCGGCTGACCGAAGGCAGCAGAAGACAGCCGATGTACAGCTGATTTTAGTCGATGTACGGCTGAAATCAGCTGTACTGAGCAGAAGTGAATAGCTGAACAACATTTGGCTCACTTCACTTTGGCTGGGTTATTCACTCGGCTGGCTTCGGCAGCTTTGTTAATAACCCTGATAGTGTTTTTAAAGTAAAACTAACAGCTTCTGTATAATAGTATAAAATTCCACATCCAGTTACTATATGCTGCACAAGCCTTCAAAAGTAAAAATAATGAAACTACAAAAAAAAATCCTTCCCTTCCCTTACTAAGCCAAATCCTCCATTAATTATGTATCATACCCACCCCCTCTCAGACACTGCAGCTGGCAGTGGGAGAGATTCAGCAACTGAGGTAGTGCTGTCAATCCAGAATGCAGTGGGCAGGACTATGTGCAGCCAGGTGCTGACTGACAAGCTATATCAGCAGTGACAATGTTAATAGCCATGCCCCTTCTGTTCTGACTGAAGGAGCAGTGCAGCATCATTGCCACACCATTACAAGAAACTGCATTAGGCGAACTAAGCAGGTTATTGTTGGACTTTGATAATGACACAGCAAAGAGGAGAAAATTAGGGTTTATGTTGGCTAGCAGAGTGACAGATCTAATAGACTTCACATCAAGAGCAATTATATATAAAAAAAAATAGAAAATGTATTAGTTTATCAAAACGTTATATAAAAGAACATTAGACAATTAGACAATGTAATTAGGATATAAAAGAATTTGCCCAATAGGGGAACCTCCTAATGACCCCCTTGGAGTCCCACAGATAGGGTTTAAAATAAACAAGAGCAAGATGTATAGATAACAAATGCAGTACTTCAGTTAATACATCTCTAATATAGAAAATTCCAGAGTGAACCCTCTGGTGGGACAAACAAAGTAGGTAATTGTATAGCAATGACCGTAGGAGTCACGCGATGCTGGTGAGGCTCGACGCATTTCTGCTTGTATGGCCATCTCCAGCCACCCACTGTTCTGTCTCCTGCCAGACAGAGGGTGGCTTGTATGGCCGTCTCCAGCCACTCACTGTTCTGTCTCCAGCCAAACAAACAGACAGTGGGTGGCTGGAGACGGCCACACAAGCATCGGCGGTCCTCTGTTGGTGGAGATTCTGCCATCAGTTCGTCCTGTCAGCTCCATTGTTTGAGGTCCCTAACACAAAAAACCCTCCTCCTTTGGGTTTCTCCTCCAGCATTTATAGGCGCCCTTGATGTGCTCACACCATCCTCCATCTCGGGACTACTGGCCGTTTTCATTGTTTGCTGCTTGTGCTGGGCATCTCCTGAGTATGCACTGAGGGGACTACCTCCTGCTCCTGACGAAGCGCCCTTTGGCGCGAAACGCGTCGAGGCTCACCAGCATCGCGTGACTCCTATGGTCATTGCTATACAATTACCTACTTTGGTTGTCCCACCAGAGGGTTCACTCTGGAATTTTCTATATTAGAGATGTATTAGCTGAAGTACTGCATTTGTTATCTATACATTTTGCTCTTGTTTATTTGAACCCTATCTGTGGGACTCCAAGGGGGTCATTAGGAGGTTCCCCTATTGGGCGAATTCTTTTATATCCTAATTACATTGTCTAATTGTCTAATGTTCTTTTATATAAAGTTTTGATAAACTAATACATTTTCTATTTTTTTATATATAATTGCTTTTGATGTGAAGTCTATTAGATCTGTCACTCTGCTAGCCAACATAAACCCTAATTTTCTCCTCTTTGCTGTATCATTATCAAATAACCAGGGGTTGGCTCCCAGAGATTTGGCGATCTGTGCACCTCAAACCAATTTTTGTTTCTATTGTTGGACTTTGCAGAGAGACCATGAGAAAAGTGTAATTAAGAAAACTTATAATAAGGTGCTGCATCACATATTTTTTTAATAGGTGAACAGAATGTGACAAATTACACTCTCAGTCCTACCCTACACAGGGTTTCTCCACCTTGAGGGATAACAATCTAAGCTAAGGTAAAGTTCCCTAGCAAAGTTAAAATTCCCTTGCAAAGTAAACAGCCTATTTGCCTTTAATAAACCAACAGCAATGTGTCTAAAGCTAAGCTGTGCCCTAGTGAGAGTTATATGGCATGTCTCATCATCTCTGGCTTACCACCCTAGACATAAGATTTAAATCGGATCGCTTTGTCAATGACTTGCGCATTTTGTAGGAATGAGAGTCGCACTGTGTTCACAACAATCTGCCCATTCAATCCACACAGTTTGAGGCTCTCAGATCTCATTATCATTTTACTTTATGTTTTTTAACCGCTTCCAGGCCGGCCTGGGAGCTTCTTGAATGTGAGCGGGCATTTTTAAATGTCCTCGTCTGACCCGCTAGTGCTTGCCGCTGGGCAGCTTGCACTGGCAGGAAAACTGCTTAAATTGTAAACAGCCAATAATGGCTGTTTACATACAAGCGTTCTGGCATCTGTAGAGACACCCCATCGCTTGTATTATGCATGCGGGTGTGCGCCCCCCTCCGCCGCCGCCGATCACGAGCTCCCCTGTGCGGGCCTGGGACCAGTACAGTGGCTCTGTCACCAGAGATCAGAGGGAGATCAACACACAATTTCCCTCTGATCTCTCCTCCATTCTCTGAATTCAGGAAATTATGTTGCCGGCTTCTGTAGCTGGAGAAAAGCTGGTGAAGCAAATCTCTGCTTCATCACTTCTTTGAAGGTCCCAAGGTGACAATAGGTATCTTGGAGGCCCCTGATGTCTCCATAAAGAGGACCATTCTGTGTAATTTGGCTCCCTATGTAAAAGTAATAAAGTTAAGTGAAAAAAAGTTTACAAAATTTAAAGTTACATTTAAAAAACCCACAAATTTTCTTTTAAAGTCCCCTGCCCCCATATACACACACATGCACAAACATGTGTCGGGTGCACCTCCGTGCGAAAATGACGATTGCATGTTACATATCACTGCGAACGTCGGAGTGAGAGCAACAATTCTAGGGCCATCAATCACTGATAACACTAAACTGATGAGCTGTAAAAGCTTTTCGCGAGCGCATGTGAAGCTTGACATGTTTGGTGTCTATTTACCTGACGTGACCAGATCTTTTATATTTCATCAAAGATTTGGGTAATAATAAATATTTTTTAACATAACATAGGAAAAACTGTTTTTTCCCCAAAATTTTCGGTACTTTATTAATTATAAAGTAAAAATTTAAAACCACCAAAAGAAATCTCCATGGGTCCCCAAAAAATGGTATAAAATTAATTTCAGTACAGCATTGCATGACTGAATAAATGTCAGTCACAGTACTGCAGTGCTGAATACAGAAAAATAGCCTGGACAGGAATTGGGTGTAAACACTGCGGTCTTCAATTAGTTAAGAGTTAGGGTTACACTTAAGATGTAATCATTTTTTTATGATTATTCTTTGCATTTATGGTCAAATTTTGGTTATTATATAACATTTGTGTATACAGTGAAAGTGGTCATTTCAAGCTGCGTGGCTTGTTTGTTTGTGAGGGATCCTCGGGAGCTCCCCTACCCTGATTGATAATATTTGCCTGAGAAATTCGAGGGAGAAAACAAATGACAAGGCATGTGCAAAATATACCTGCAAATAAGTTGCTTACTTGAATACACTGATGTTTTGTTTCCATCTTCACAAATGCACAAAGGTGTTTTCAACACTGACTCAGCTGGGTACACTCTACTACTGTCACACAGTGCTAACCAAAACATGATTGTTAAAACAGTAGCATTAGCAGCAGATTTTAAGGTACCTCTGTGAGAGACGCCATCCCTGACTGCTCGATCTTTATGTCCTGCTTCAAACTGTTTGGCATTTTAATATGGAAAAACACATCTACATCCAAAATAATAAGTCAACATCCTGATCCTGAATGCTGAGCAGATGTCCTCTAATTATAGTCTGTATTAACCATTATTTTAAATAAATGCCTGAATATCGCAAACATTTGCTTGTCTTTTTAAGATTCTGAATGCTGATTGTCTGTGAAGTGCAATAATAGCAAAGAGCTGGAAAAACCGGAGTAGACTGCATTCTGATCTTGAATGCTACAGTAGTTTGCCCACTTCTATTAAAAACCGGAGTAGACTGCATTCTGATCTTGAATGCTACAGTAGTTTGCCCACTTCTATTAAAGAACAAATTAGTATACAAAGAAGTAATTTACTTTTAAAGTTAATCATTATAATAGACACAAATTAATGGAACTCTGTAATCATTATTACATGCAATGTATTTTTTAAATGCACGCAGTGTGAGTATGCTGATTTTACATGGTGCTTGTTCTGTTTCAAATGCTAACATATGCAAGGACATATGTTCTCAGACGCAGTTTGTGTGGACAGTATGGCCACTTGCTGATTTGGCACAAGCCACAGGCATCTCAACTCTTCAATAAGACACAGAAGTTGAATTCAACATAATATTTATTCTTAAAGCTAAAGTAGAATGAGAGACAGGGAGTGTCTAGCTAGGATGAACAACATGGTGTTTGTATTGCTTCAAATGCTGACATACGCAAGGACATACGTTCTTAGACCCAGTTTATGGGGACAGTATGGCCACTTGCTGATTTGGCACAAGCCACAGGCAGCTTAACTCTTCAATAAGACGCAGAAGTTGAATCCAACATAATATTTATTCTTAAAGCTAAAGTAGAATGAGAGACAGGGAGTGTCTAGCTAGGAACTTTACTAACCAGAGGCAAACAGTAAAGGGTATGAGGGAACGTAACATGTACAATAAACAGGGCAAAAGACAGGCTGCTGTGACAGCACATTCTACACCTGGTATCAGGAGATACAATTATATTAATACTGCAGCCATATTGCAACAAACACAATAAACATCAAGTCCATTAAATAGGTCCATGAATGTCTAGAAAATAAGCACAAAGGGGGCGCCTTTCCTGGTGCAGGTCAATTTTATTTCAGTAAACATAGAGTAAAAAACCGAATAGTACTCACAAACATGAGTGTCACACAGCCATGGAATAAGAGCGGACAGGCCATAAGATGTCCACTAGGCGATTCCTGTGTGTAGTGACGTTAACGCATTTCCGGGGCACGCCCCCTTCATCAGAACATAGCGTCACCTTTCTCATCTCCAACTTTAAAGTTTGTGTGGCCAATCAGAGGCGAGCCATGAAGGCTCGTCACGAAATTAGTGCTGTCGCGGCTGTGTCCGTCTAGGGAACCATGTTAAGGAGGAGTGCCGCGATCAGCCAATGGGGACCCGGAAAGGCTCCACCTACTGGGTGCCGCTCAGCCTATCACGGCACCCTAAAACGTGATAGGCTGAGCGTCGGCAACACCCAGTAGGTGGAGCCCGAGCCTTTCCGGGTCCCCATTGGCTGATTCTCTAGACTCTCAGCTTTCCCGGCTTTTTTGGGGCAGCATCCTGCAGTATGCCCAAGAGGATTTCCCATTGAGGATTGACAGTTCGTGGCGCTTCACTGCTTTTACTTTGTTACAGGTCCATGAATGTGGATGACTTGTCCTCAGGACCTGACAAAATAAAAGAAAGATCTTGCAAACATATATTTATGAGCTGATAAAGGAAGGGTGGAGTCTTCGATGAGTCTTCAGTATCCTGATCTTGACACATCCTATAACAGTCCATGAAGACATCAGGTCACTTGTCCAAAGGTGGTAAAGCTTGCAAAGTCCTCTTTGTGTGAAATTAAGGGGAACATTACTGGTGGAGGAACATTACTGGTTTGCAGTTGTCAGGTCTAGTTTTACACACGGCAGGACTAGGCTGAAGTTGTAGTTGGTCCTCTGTGGGCAACTCTGTAGTATCTAATGAAATAGTGATTTAGAATTATTAGTTACACGGTCCTTGCATTGTTGTGCAAAATCTAAAGTATAGATTACTGGTTACCTACTGAAGACTCTGTCTTGCTGTTCACAGTAGTAGTTTGAGTTGTTTTGTCACTGATGCTGTTGTTTTGTGCAGTAGACGATTGCTCACCAGCCTAGTATGGTCATAGGTACTGTCTTTACAACCATTGAAGTGTTCATGTACTTTGTGCACACTTTGGATATCTCTTCACAACAGAAGCATGATTTTGTTATCGTTGTCAAGTGATGACATGTAATCAGTCAAATCGACTAAAAGCCATGAAATGTGTTATCTGGTGTAGGGATCTCCACTCTATCATTATTATTGCACTTAATGAGTGTAGGAAGGTAAATTCCTTTTATGTCTGAAATAATTAATTCTTCAGTGGGAGAAATTCCTCATGTGATTTCTACAGTGCTAAAACATTACTTTTACAATAAAAATGTCAAGGAACTCTAAAGTGGCAAATGAATGGCTGCTTTGATTGTCTAAAACAGCATATATCTGGACAGCTTTCTCTCCCTTCCATAATTTTATGTAGGTGTAGGTTTAGAATCCTACTTAAAGGGGCCTCGGTGTAAGGGTTATATGTGCCTTTCACTGTCACATTCTGAGCACTGAACTGTAGCTTGCAGTGCCTGGCAAAGTGCTCTGTATATGCGCAACATCTGAAGCAAATGTCATGGATTCTTAAAAACCTTTGCATTCAAAGGGCTCTACCTTAAATGAACAACATTTCCTGAAAGTATGTGGTTTGTCGTGAATGAGACAGTAGGAGTTTGAATCTTTTCACCTTTCATCGCTGTTGCCACTGATAGTGATTGTAACTCCCATCTTTCTAACGGAGACAACTTTTGCAAAGTCCCTGTATTCATTGGTTAGGTTTTCTCTTCTTGTAGTTTGGGGGCTAGGAATTATTCATTGAGAAGCTTGGATTTTTGTAAACTCTGGCTAAGTCTTTGATGAACTTCAAGAGGAAGGAAAAAGGTGGAAAGCAGACTTGATGTTCCTCCTTATATCTTAATCCCACTTCTGCCCATTTTCTTGGATACTGTCAGGCAGTTTTTCTGTTACTGGATTTATACCATGTGCAGTGTCTAGTAAGCTAAGAACTGGTAGATGTGGGTCTTGCTTGACAATTTCAAGCTCAATAAGATCACTACATTTCTATAACTATTGGTTGTCTCTGATGGACAATCTAGGAAGGTCCTGTAATCATTTTAAAAAGGCATGTTAGATCACTTTGCGGCTTCCACAAGTTTCCTCTAATCCTCTTCCATGCCTAGCTAAAGCCTTTGTCGGGTTCATGGATGTGAACAGTTTTAAGTCTCTTAACACATGACTGAGAGCCTAACCATCTAACCATCTGATCAGCGGATCAAGATGTTAAGGTCCTGAACCAATGAGTTTGGTTAAACTTACTTTAGCCTTTGATATCTTATGGTTCTTCTTTATTACCATTTTCTAAAACTTTTCATTACCCGCATCAAGAGAGTAAGCCTGGGGCCTGGTGGTAATCCAAGAGCCTAGCCATTGATGCAACCACATCAGCAGCGCAAGACTCACAATGCCAACTGACTGGCCAAATCCAGAACCTGTACTATTGTAGGAAATGACCATGCCACTCTTTTATGGTAAATACTGTAATATGATGCAAGTATAACTACTTGTCTAATAATGTGGAAGATACACTATCTCTTTGGCTGTAGTTTTCTATTACCAAATGTACAAGAATCAGTTATGGTGGTCTACTGGAAACTACCTTTAAAAGTGTGTTTGTTCTCCAAGGTTCAGAAAATTAGTAGTTAGTAGAAGCCCAAATTAGCAGTTTTAGCAAAATGTAAGTGAATAATCTGAAAATTACACTGGTATTAAGTACACAGAGTACATCCAAGCCTTGGAACGCTATGCCTGACTTGGCTGTTTGGCTCACATAAGCATAAATGTTTATCCTCTATTACTGGACATATGTGAGAATTTGTGCAGCATATTTGCATTGTGTTCATATATAAACCTGGACACTATGCCATGTAACTCCTCTTCAATCCCACTTTTCAGACAGCAATAGTCAATTATAGCAAACTGTATCATCAGAACAGAAACGGTTAACACACTGTAAACATTTTTGGCTTTGCTGCTAATTTTCCGTGGCCACTCTTACTGCGGTTTGGATCATTCTCTGTCCTGGCTGGAGATTTAGTGCTACACACAGAGGAAGAGGAGGCTGAGCATGAGTAAGTATTTCTATTTAGTGAGCCAAATACAGTGACAGAGAAAAGTAGGGGGATGGTATAACTCATATGAGAATGTAATGTATTCCCCAGACCCCTAATTTTTGTGCCTTGCCCTAGACACCCACCATTGTACTATGCAGTCATCTGGTTTGGTATATAATAATTAGATTTCTTTATTAATGGAATTCCATAATGGGATAATTTATCAGACCACGACTTTGTATGTTTATATGACCATTCATGGGTTGTATAACATTTTATGTCCCCTACAGCTCTATTTTAAATCATACATTATATCTTCTTTACATGGAATTGCAGATTGTCAACTCCTATATAGATGCTTCCAGAAGTGACTGTATTTTCTTATTTTTCTTATGAGGGATGAGCCCTGTTAGTGCTTCTTAACTGTAGCAGACAAAAATCAGGAACGACCTGCCAGACAGGATTGTGCTGTCAATCTTCTCAGAGGCCAAATTCTTTGAGGCACAAAATGGATGAATGGGAGTTAAATTTGTCAAGAATATTCACAGTATGGTTTGGAGTTCTACTAAATAGTTCTACTATGTTGACTGCTCTACTACAGGGGAGCACACTGTAACTCTTTCCATATCAGTTATGCTACATACTTCACTGCCAAGTTCAGTTTCTTACTGTAAATTGCAGAAACAAAAGAGGGAAGTGCTCAGAGTAAATTTGACATCAAGCTAAATACAGTGAACTCCTTGTTATCTGGACCTCAAGCTACTGGCATAAAAAATGGAGGACATATTAGACATGTGTGGTGGGAACAATAGCCAGCCTGCTATTGGCATTTGCAACAGCCAATAGCAGGCTAGCTATTGCACCCGCCCACTGCCAGCTGTCAATCAGCAGAGGAGCGGATCTGATAGAGAACTTTCTCTATCAGGTCTGCTTCTCTGCTGATTGAGAGCAGGTAGTGGGTGGGTGCAATAGGTTGGCTATTGCTCTCACCAACTGCCTGCTGTTTACATTCTGCTGACGGCTGCAGAATCTAGCCACTGGCAGATGAATGGTGCCGCAGGGGCAAGAGCCGTAGGAGGGAGGAGTTTATACATATGTTTAACAGTTACTCTTAAAGGAGAACTATGGGGTTAAGGCTTTTCCCCATAGTTCTCCTTAGGGTAACGGGAGGACACAAACTAGCGTCCTCCCATCACCCTAAGCTCAGTATACCGCGAGCTACAGCACAATTATGTCTGGATCCGCCCAGCTGCGTGAGTGACAGCTGGCTCTGACTATCTAGAGGCAGAGCCAGCTGTACTCGCCCCCTCCCCCGTCCGATCCGCCAGTCAGCGCTGGCAGATCGGAGCGGGAGGGGGGAATTCAGCCCCTCCCCTGTCACGGCAGAGGGCTGTGACAGGATCGAAAGGTGAGCGAACGCCGGTATGTGTTTGCTCACCTCGCGATCTACTGAGCCGACCTGTGACAGTCTCATTGTCACAGGTCGGCTAGAACTAAAAGGTAAGTGAAAAGCATTCACCTCATAGTTCTCCTTTAAGCAACCGGAAACTACATTTATACGCCATCTACCAATCCCCATGGGTGCCGGATAAAAGGGAGTTTACTGTATTTCTTAGACTTTAGGATTCTAGATTGGATTTTCTACAACCTCTATCCCTAATTTCCCTCGCACTATGGAAAACAATGATGGGTAGACAATGTCTGACTGTTTTGCTTCTTTGAGTCTGTGTCACCATGTGTTGGTATTTCAGACAAACTGTTTGCTGTAAACAAATCTGCAAGTAAATCTAATCATATGTGTAAACTACAACTTTGTTATTCATTAATGGTATTTCAAAGTCTTTGTAGAATATACATTCCCTTGGCAACCTCATTACATGAAAGAGCTAAAGACCAGCTGTTCTTTGTCCCTAAACTAAAATGAAGATGCTGCTCTGGGCCTGGACCTGAATTTGTGTGATCTGCCCTCTTTAGTTCCTGGAAAATCAGTCAATTAGCTAAGCCAATTAATCCAACGTAAAGTATACTCGCTTAGTAACATGGTGGCTAAGTAGATCACTGTTCTGATTTAGGTTTGATTACCACAAAAGACACAAACTGTATAGAAATTAAAGTGTATTTCCACTTTTGCAGTCAAATTTGAGAAAACCCCTCTATGTGTGTGTTATATGCTCCCATTCACACAGCAACCATACCTTTTTAAAAACATATTTCTTACCTTTTTTGCTGTTTTGCACCAGATCATACATTGACACTACAGGCAAACATATATTGCTTAGAATAGTTGCCAATGTCAAGATAAGGGACACAAGTAAGGACATTTTAAAAAGTGCATCAATATACAATGTACAATCAGGCATTTTAGATCTTTATCCCTTTGTTAGGGCAGACAGTGCTCCACAACTGATAATGAAGATCAGCCAGCACAGTGCTGACAGGGTTAATGATAACCATTAACTCCTCAGCCCCCTCCTTAAAAGAGAACTATGGGGTAAGTGTTTTTCCCCATAGTTCTTGTGACGGACTGCACCGTCACTGTGCTAGTTGGAGGGGGCTGCAGACTGGCCTCTTACCCACCGATTATGGCCCAGCAAGAGAACAGGAGATTTTAGGGCTAAATGTACATTTTATATGCAGACAGTGACTGTTGCCCTCTGGGAAATTATATGTTTTAAAATGGTGGAGGACAAGGACTTGGCCACATGGTTTGTCTATTCAAAATGGAGACTTAATTAAGTCAAGTCAGTTGTATAGAAGTTGCATAGCTTTCCCCTCCCCCCCCTTACCTGTTATCTGATGCTCACCCTATTGTACTGTGACTGTGCATGTAAATGTCTGATTCCCTGTGTAAGCTGTTATCTGTGTTTGTCATGAGGGGGAGGGTAGGGGAGGGGTTGTCTCTAAAGTGAATGTCCTTTGTTTAATAAAGGAGTTGCTCTTTCTATGTTGAACCTTCAACATGAGTTTTGCCTCGTGATTGGGGGTTAGGGGCTGGTTACTGCGAATCTGCTGGCTGAGAGTGGGGTTTGGCGGGCAGGAGACGCTCTTTGGCGGAGGTACCCAGTCGAGGTACCAGGCGGTCCGTCACAGTTCTCTTAAGGGTCACGGGAGGACATATACGAGGACATATGTCGAGATCCACCCAGCTGCGTGAGTGACAGCTGGCTCTGCCTATCTAGATGCAGAGTCAGCTGTACCCGCCCTTCCCCTGCCCCCCCCCCCCCCCCTCGTGGCCGAACCCGATTCCAGGCGATCAATCCGCCGGGCCAGAGTCGTCTGATCGTTGGACAAGGCAGCGACAGATGATTCCAGGTGAGAGACGGATGCGTGGATGCCGGCTATGTCCCTCTTCAGCGCGTTCTCCATTTGCGAGACCATGGCGGCCATGTCCTGCCGCGTGGGGAGGGAGAGCAAGATAGCGGAGATTTCGCTAGATGATAGCGAGGGTTGTTGCGACAGCGGCGTCGTGAGTGGGAGACGAGGTTCTTCAATGGGGCTGGAGCAGCGTGTAGAGGTGGCCTTTCTCCGGAGCTCGAGGTCGATAGGATCAGGGGCGGACGGCAAGGCCGGGGGTTCCCGGGGTTGAGGAGGAGTAGTAGGCCGCGAAGCCGTACCTTGCGTCTCGGGGGCCATTTGCCCCTTGGAGGAGCTGCGAGTAGAGGCGGCTGGTGTGGAGAGAAATCGCTGTAAGGATGTCTGGGAGCTTCTGTCGTCGTTAGAGCGGGGTTTGGGCTTCTGAGACATCAAAAACGAGGTTTTGGGATGCCGTGGTTAAATGGAAAGTCCCAGGTGATAGCAGAGCTCAAGCAATGTGCTTCCTTACGCCGCCATAGCCAAGCCACGCCCCCCACTTCCCGATCTATTGAGCCGACGTGTGACAGTTTCATTGTCAAACGTCGGCTTGAACTATGAGGATGAGTGATTTTCACTCACCTCATAGTTCTCCTTTAACATTACATATATTTTATAACTGTAGCAAAGACCCCTGAAGGAGTCACTAGTCATGTTTTGCAGATACTGTTCCAGGTTTCCAGCTCCAGCAAAACCAACACTTCTGGCAATGAACAGGCTCGAGTCAGGGCAGTATCTTCTCCAATAGTAACAGTAATAGCACCAGGTCCTGTGAGAGTGACCAAAAATAGATTCTTGATCAGGGAAAAGCCAGAAAAATCTATGACCCTGTAAGAGCAGTCACAGTCCTTGTACTGCACCAACTGGCTTCTGTTCCTCTATGTATGGTACCTGAGCAATAAATCCTTCTTGCAATGTCCAGACACCAGCTCCTCTGCGACACTCTCCAGCAAGAAGATTCTTCTCCAGATCACCCTCCATAAGGTATTTACTCTAGTCATAAGTTAGGGCTCTAAGCCCCTAGCACTAGGCACATTCTGAGGCCAAGGCCTTATAATCACATAGTCATACAGGCCTCCTCCCAGGGAGAAGCCCCAAGGGACAGACAGTACTAGAAAGGGGCTCCCAAATATTTATCAACTCCCCAGTCATACCTCTGTGTCAGCCTGCTTAGGGATTAGTGGAGTCAGACACATATTCATAACCTTGCAGTTGACCCTCCTGTAATCTATGCTGGAGCCCCATATCAGCAACGGGGGGAATTAATCAACCTACCAGGCTTAGGAAAGACATGCAAAACACAGAACAATTGATGTCCAGACTGACTACAGTCCAGTAAAGGACACTAAATGTATTAGTGACAACACTGCAGAAGGCAGGGTCGCTACATAACAAATATTTTTTTGTTATGCTATGTGAATAGGAAAATGTAATAAATATAAAGTAGGTGTTATCCCAATTTGGCTACAAAAGTGGAAATATTCTTTAAATGTTCTCACTGTCCTTAAGTAGAATTGCTTCCAAAAACATTCCAGTAACTGGTTGTCCATTTAAACTGGTCTAATTGTGGTGGAGGCTTTAGACTGTAGATATTTCAGGGATAGGGACTAAATGAATGTTTGCTGGAATGTCTACTTGCTTTTTCAAAGGGATAAAACATGCGGGGATATGAATGTATTGCAGAGATGTACGGAATATATTTTTATATAGCCTGGAGCATTTCCCCCCCTTTTCTGCAGCAGTCTAAAGTCCAGGAGTCATCACATTTTATACACAGTGTACGGGTCATGAGGACAGAGAGGGACATATAACCGCTTCAGCGGAGGAGGAGACAAGCAGGAGGGAGCACTGTGACAACCGGCCAGCCCAGAGGATCGGGTGAGTATAACGTTGTTATTTTTGACCCTGTGCAAAAACGAGCACATAAACCTTGCAGTGCTAGGTTAGCCGCAGGCCCCCACTGCAAGGGTTAATTACATTTTTTTAACTGGAGTTGTTCTTTAAGCCACATGAAGCAGGCAATGCTGCAGTACAGTAGTAAATCCTCTGGCATAAACCATATCCAGACCATAGTGAGTAGGACAGCTGAGTAGTCCTTTACTTGCAGTCGGATAACCAGCAGTACTCAGCTGCTTCTCTTTGTTAGCACTAGGCTGTGAAGCTGACACTTGTCATAGTGAAATATTAGGAAATACAGACATGTACGTTAAACAGCAAGAGGCAAAACTGATCTCATTCAGCTGTTGCTTCTTCCCAATAATCTGCAGGCATGAGCATCATCCAATGTAAAACACTTATGAATTACACCAGTGCCATTAGTCTTATATTACAGCTGTGATTTCAAAACACATATGTGTGAAAAAGCAGAACATTTGATTCTAAACCTCTTAAAAAGAAATCTTATAATCTACCCATTTATAAACAGTTTTACTTACAGCCTACATGTTATCGTCTCAGAGTCCCTTGCTCTTGGGCTCATCATCCTTTGCACCAAAGGAAAGAGTTTGCTGTTAAAGTTAAAAAAAATCTCAAAATTGGCAGTAGGAACTGTTAATATGCACACCCTTTTTTTACAGGTATAGCTTGTCGGTGGAGTTTAGTATAGTGATGGGGTCCCTTTAATTACTCTGAGACAGTGTTCAGCATATTACATTTCAAGCATGGGAAATACTAAAGGTGAGCTATTTAAAAAGTTAACCCTTGCAGTGGGGCTACCCTCCGCACATCAAGGGTTAACTGCTTGTTTTACTCTAGGGGCCAGAATACAGAAGATATGATCACCCGATGCTCGGTCCTGCGGCAGGCAGTGCTCCCCTATCTCCCCGTGTCTACTCTGGCTATGGTATGTCCCTCAACGTCCTCACGTCTAAGGCAGGGCACACACCTTACAACCATCGCAAGACTTTTGTCTTGCGATGGTTGTAAGGTAATTAAAAAAAACGTACAATCTGCCTATCTTGGGCAGGCAGATCGTACTTGCGATGATCGCAAGCCCACCCCGCTGGGACGGGCTTCCGATGACCTCAATGCTGAACGGGCGGTGTGCGCTTGCACACACCGGCCCGTCCGGCTTTTATCTTACGAACATGCTACACACCCGCCGAAAATCGTACGATTCTCGGCGGGTTTTTGAACATGTTCGTAAGATAAAAGTCGTGCAACCTTACAGTAGTAGAGGTCGCACAGCTTCCACACATGATGTCATGAGTCCCCAGACCTCTGGAGCACAGGGGAGTGGAGATTGCGGGGACCGGTCTAGCAGCCAGGTGAGACCGAGACTCAGGTAAGCATATTTTTTTAAATTTGAGCCCCTAGACCAAAGCGAGCACTTAACCCTTGCATTGCTGGGGTAGCCCCATTGCAAGGGTTAACTTTTTTAGACTCCTGGAGTTCCTCTTTAAAGTTGAACTACAGCCACAACATTTTTTTTTTATTGTTGGTATGTCCCTCTTGGCATGTTTCACCCTATTTATTTGTTCTGGAAACAACAGAAAGTCAATGGAAACCCAAATTTTATGGTAGCTCAGGATCAAAGTGGAAATCTTGCAATAAGCGAAGCAAAAGTGGGCTAAAAAACCCCACAAACATGCTCATTAGCAGCATTGTGAATCTTCTACCTCTCCTAGCACAGTCAGATGTCATTGAAAAAGTTGCACTGATTTAGGCTTGTGAGTTGGTCTGGGTAGATTAGGGTTAAACCTAACTTATGTGTTTTTTTAATTAGACCTAGGACAGTCTGAAAAGAATATAAGATCTTTTGGAGGATCCAAGTTCCATTACATTTGGTTTCCTAATGCACCCCATAACCTGGTGGGTCTTGGAAAAATGTCCCTTCTGACCTTTCCCAAAATGGCCCTGACTGTGGCAGGGCAGCTGATTTGGAAAGAGAAAAGTGCATACACACAGCTAATTTCCCATCAGCTATTCTAACTGAAGGACAAAATAGGCAGCTTGCTATAAGTAGGGTGTACATGGGTAGATTTTAGAATGAACATTCGTATGAAAAATCCTGTAGAAACATTGAATAATGCCATCAGAGAAGTTTGACATTTCGTTTTATTGTCATTTTTATTCAACATTCGATTTTGGAATGAATGGAATTTCCTAACCGAAAATTACATTAATACTGTATTATAATTTTGTTCAATTGAAAAACTTTTTCCAACATGCTCCTTCAAATTTTTTGTCACTGCAGTCAAAATCGATCATCGATTTGACCCCATCAATGATTAGAAAGTCAAACAGACATTCCAAAATCAATTTAGTTTCTAACCATGTATACCCTACTTTGGTCTACAATTGTTGATAAGACAACATTAAGCTGTTTTTTGGGTAGCCATATCTATGACCCCGGTACAAAGTAATGCACCAGATTTCAGCTAAATTAATTTGGTTACGAAATTACCACCAAAGCAGAAACTCTCAGCTTTGCTTATTGTTCCAAATTAAAGGGCGCCAAATCAAAAGGTGTATCTGTAAAAAATAAGTCAAGGCAACTGGACTTGCTGTATTTTTCTAGAAGACGTTTTAATGGTCATCCAACCAGCTTTCTCAATTAAGAATGACTTTTACAAAATTCTCTGGGAATAAATATGGTGAATGTTGCTCCAATCCACATAATCTGTTAGTCGCAACCAGGTGTTGATTGCATTTGCATAATTGGAAGCATCAGGTGTTAATAACCCGAGAGAGGTGTTAAAACAGCGTTGTGTGTGGCAGAGAATAGATGTCTCACTCCCCCATCTCTATTCAAGCCTGGCTTCTCCATTTTTACATAAATGGCCTCTTTCACACCTCTTTATAACCAGTCCTAGGATGCGAGGAGAGGACTTGTTTGAAAGAGGTGTGAAAGAGACCATTTATGTAAAAATGGATAAGCCAAGCTTGAATAGAGGTGGGTGGGGGGAGGAGGGAGGGGAGAGAGAGACATTTATTGTCTGCCACATACAATGCTGTTTTAACACCTCCCTCTGTGCAGGTTAATAACACCTCCTAGTTCCAATTATGCAAATGAAATTAACACATTGTTGCGACTAACAGATTATGTGGATTGGAGCAACATTCACAATATTTATTTCCAGATCATTTTTGTACAAGTCATTCTGAATTGAGAAAGCTGGTTGGATGACTAGTGAAACGTCCTCTAGAAAAATACAGTAAGTTCAGTTGCCTTGGCTTATTTTTTACAGATATACCACGACCTGGATGAATGAGAACCTTCACAGACAAACCAAAAGGTGGAAAAGTCCAAAGATGCCTTTAATTGTTCACAATTAGAGCAAAAAAAAACTAAAAAACATCCAACAACATGTCCCCTTCATCAGAGCTTGGAATGGGATACGGACTGACTTGGACTCAAAAGATACTATAACCAAATGGATCTCTATATGATTTGATAAAAAGATCTCCTGTAGGGGTGGCATTGTAATTGGCAGCAGCAATCTGCCCATTGAGCTCCTATGATGAAATTTGCTTAGAACAAAAAATAAAAACATTGTTTTCTTTATTTTCAAGTTTGTTTTATGGGGGTATAGAGTAATTCGGTTTAGTGCTTCTTCTGCTTTTGTTATTTACCCTTTTTTGTGAATGTCATCATCATTTGTGTATAGTCATTACATTTTTTTTTATTTACTTCTTTTCACTGTTTGTTTTGTTGTTTCTTGTTTTTAGACATAACAGTTATAGGATATTTGAAATGAGCTTCAGTAACCTCAGGAGTGATTTTAAGCCCGTTGCACCTTTAAAACCACTTTAATTTTGCCTTCTTCTAATGGTCACACACTAGTAGATTTCCGAACACACCTTTGTACGAAAGATCTTTCTTTACCACCCGATAATATGATCAGAGACTTGACGAATGTTGTTTGAAATTTCGTTTGATTCTAATGTTCGATTTTTGAATTAATGGAGTTTCCCGAACGAAAACCACATTCACTTTTAAAATTTTGTTCTAAAAAAATTTCCATTCTGCTCCTTTGAGTTTTTTTATCACTACCTTTGAAATTGTTCGTCGATTTGACCCCATCAACTAGTAGAGAGTCAAACGAAAGTTCTAAGCACTGTATGGTCAGCTTTAACCAAAATAGGGAAGGTCACCAAAATTTCCCACTTTTTCAACAAACTTTGGGGAAATAAAAACTCTCGATTCTGCACATACCTACAAGAGAGAGTAATAACACGTGTCAGATGCATTCTCTAGTCCATAATGAATAGGTTTTCCTAAAATAAAAAAACGTGAATAAACCAATTAAAAATGGTTGATTACTCTGTGGAGAAAAGGCGAAAAACCTGTCAACTTCAGTCTGCCAAAATCCATTTACTAGAACAGTGTTTTTCAACCTTTTCTCACACTAGTGTGCCGCGGCACAGTGGTTGAAAAACGCTGAGAAGAGTTGATAGATTGCAAGTCTTGGCACTTTGGCAATTTGATTTTCTCAGATAAAATCACATTATTGTACATTATTTTATTATAATAGTATATGATTATATGGCACTGGTAGTTTTAAATCCTAGTTGAAACTAATAATATAGATTTACTACTCCCTTCTTCAAAAAATCAAAGTATAATGTAAATGTAATAATGATTAGAGAATGCAAAGAACTCTGTTCTAGGGAATATGTAAAATATAGGGTTAATATTTGCATCTGGCTTGCTCTGTAAATCCAAAACTAGACTAAGAAGTAATCCACGTTTCCTGGAGTGGAAATGATTAAAATCAATACAATCCATTGGGTCATATACACACAGATGCTTCCCAATGTGAAGCTCATAGCACCTGCGTGGGCCTAGACAGAATCCTAGGGGACAAACTGTTTCATATTGCACTAGAGAGTGGGTGGAGAGCTGAGTTCTGTTGGGCCTGAGAAGACAGGACATAGAACAATGGAGAATCTAACACTTTCGACTCCCCACAAAGACTGCAGCTTTCTACAACAATCTCTTCGTGATGAATGAATAAAAGATTTTAAAAAAGCAAGCAAACAGCCTAAAGGAGTCTTGCAGTTTTATACAACCTCTGTAAGGCACACAAATCAAAGATCAATCATCCAGCTACATTCATACTCTGGTGTTGTAGAGATGTATACAGTTTATGTGCATTGTTGTCATGCAGTTGGTTTGTAGTACACTTTGATGCATTTGTCATGCACTTTGCACGCTCTTAATTCATTTCCTGTTACTTTGAACATGTGTTTTGAAGAAACGTGCAATGAATTTAACGTAACAGTTTAACAAACAAGTTATTGACCGTACCACTTGTGAACCATAATTTAACCCAGGTTGGTAGTATAATTCAGTATAATTTATTTATCTTAATCTAATTTAATTTAAATTATTTAATTTAACAAACAAGTTATTGAACAGGCCACTCGTGATCCACTAAACCCTAGAAAATAAAACTACAGTTAAACAATTAATCTTATATAATCCCTAATATACACTAAAAATAAAAATAAATAAATAGTAAGAGTGGAATAAAATAATGTCTTCCATGAGTGGGTATGCAACCAGGTGCATGTCATGTGCAATGTATGCGTTCCTTGAACATGCGTTCGAGGGGGAATACAATTGTGCTAGATGTGAGCGAGTTGTCTGTTTGGAATCCCAGATTCTGGATCTAAGCAACAAACTGGCAACACTGAGGAGCATAAACAACATGGAAAAGAGTCTGGACTTAA